>NC_022020.1:2664164-2686685 GCF_000317375.1 Microtus ochrogaster
AGGGGCAGGAAGAGAGCAAACACTGCCTGCTTAAGAACAGAATGTCCATCTCTGAGAAAGAATTCTCCTCCAGCCCTCCATCCAAACAGGTACACAGAGGAGACAGCTAAAGTCCTCACAAAGCCTCTCCGCTCAATGCCATAACGCTCCCAAGTTAGTTACCTAATAAAAAAAAAAAAAAAAAGAAATACCCAAACACATAGTCATCTCTAAGCAGTGTCTCAGACAGGCTGGGGAGAAAATGTGGGCTCTCCTGGTGGGAGATTCGTGCTGTGTGGCAGCCGTGCGCAGGGTTATGCCCACAGCCACACTCACTAACCACTGTGCATACTTCTGTAGCTGAGGTGAAAGCTATTGGTCCGTAACTCTAGACATGTTCCGAGTAAGAGCACTGCTGTCTGAGGAGTCTCACCACTGACGTAAAATAAAACAATTGGACCTAAGATTGCTAAGAATTAAGTCTTGAGAATTAATGAAATTTTGTGACTTTTATGTAAGTATATGGCATGGGCAGGAAGCCTGTGACGGTCAGAGGACGGCTATGTGGAGGCTGTTCTCTCTTTCCACCTTTACGTGGCTCCGTGAATGAACCCAGGTAGACAGGTTTTTGGTTTATACGGTGTTTCCTTTACCCACTGAACCATCTCGCCCACCGATAATCGAAGTTTTAAGCACAGTGTATGTTTTACTGTGAAACATGAACGTGTAGATTATCCTCTGTGAGATTTAGAGTCTCAGTCATCCTACTACCACCCAGAGACACCTGACAGCTCAAACACATGCTGTTTGAGCTGTCACTCAAACACAGTGTTGGCTGACTGCCTGCCTGGCTGCCTGCTGAGTTGGGTTTCATGTTTTTTTGGTTTTGGTTTTTGTGTTTTATGTAGACCAGGCTGGCCTGGAAATCACAGAAATCCTCCTCCCTCTGCCTTCCGGTGCTGACTTCTGAAAAGCCAGAGTCAAGGCTGAGAGTGAAGCTCAGGATTTCAGCCCTCGCCCGGCACAGGTGGGGCTCATGGTCGGACACCATTGCCCCCGCCCAGCACTGTTAAATCATTTTCTTTTAATAATAGTAAAGGAGCTGAGAGAAGAGATTTCAAAACCAGAAAACTTTTTCTCTCCGCAAGGGTGGTGGCTCGTGCCTGCACGCTCAGCCTTCAGGAGGCTCAGGCAGAGGACTTGGGGATTTGAGGCCAGCCTGGGCTAGATGGTGAGGCTTAGTGACTTGTTGCTGTGACAGAGTATCTACAAAACAACTTAAGGAAGGAAGGGCTCGGCTTTGGCTCACTGGTTAGAGACACAGATTATGATAGTGGGGAGGTGGTAGCAGGAACGCAGGGCAGCTGGTCACACTGCAGCCGCACTCGGGAAGCAGAGGGAGTGACTGCTGGTGCTCAGCTGACTACCTCCTTTTCATGCAGTGGGAACCCCCGACCCAGGGAATGGTGCTGCCCACGGGGAGGGTAAGAGTCAGTGGACCAGTCTAGATACTCCCTCAAAGGCACATCCACAGGTGCTGTCTAGGTGACTCTAGACCTTGCCAAGTTGACAATATCAACTATCACAAACCTCATCTATGCAAATTGTTCAAAGCCTAAATCAGAATGTTCCTGAGGTCCCTCCCAGAAGCAGTTCAAATGGCTTTAGTCTCAGTCAGTGGGAGATTTGTGACAAGACAGGACTTGGTCCCTTTCTGATTCAAAACGAAGACAAAGGAAGTTGGCTGTGAAAAGCCCTTCAGACCTACAGTCTCTAAGCAAGACCGTCTCCAGGGAGGACCGTCTCCAGGGAGGGCCACGCACAAGCCAGCTGCCTGCTTGTCGCCCTCCTTCACCCAAGTGTGTTTCTTAAAGCTGCCCTACCACTGTGTTTTAGACAGAGTATAATCATTCCCAGATGTGAAAGAAAAATGCTCTGACCAAGCAGGCATTGCAGCTCCGGATGTATGTGGTTGGTGGACATGTCCTGTGTCCTGTAAGGTTGCCACAATACTCAGGCTGTGCTTCCAGAGAGAAGCCTGAAGCAGCACAGTTTGACAACTCCACCCTCAGACAAAGCACCCACTAGGTCCCCATTCTGCCTAAAGCCATCCTGATGTAGTAACCCCGGGCTGCCAGAAACACAGACACACCCGAGGCCCTACAGCCCTGAAACGGGGAGCAGTGAGGTGATGACAAGATCCAGACGAGGTAAAGCTGGGCAGGTCTCTCCAAGGAGCTGCTCCTGCCTCTTACCGATGGGGAAACCCTCTAGCTGTGATATGCTGGACAGGTGTGAAACTCCAGCTTATGATGCCCCAAGATCAAAGCTGTTTCCACCAGGCGAGTTCCATGAGAATTGAGCCAGGTTTGGACCTTGTAGGATCAGGAAACATGAGGATAGGCCTCAGGGAAACCTTTGGAAAGCCAGATGCAGGGAGCCAGTGTGCTGGGCTGAAGGTGGCCATGGAAGACTTCAGAATGCCTTGCATGCGCTGCTGGGCACAATGGTCAGCACCAGAAGCCTGTTCACTGTTCACGTATGGCTCAGACGCTGCTGCCTCTGCTCAACTCGGAAACTTTTCTTTCCAGGGCTCTTCTACACACACAGTCCAGTGTTGGAGGAGGCCGCTAGTTAGCTCCCAGCAGCTTAGCCCAAAAACAATCACACAGAAACTATTACTTAAATCACTGCTTGATCCATTAGCTCTACTTTCTTATTGGCTAACTCTTACATCTTAATTTAACTCATCTCCATTAATCTGTGCATTGCCACGAGGTCATGGCCTACCAGCAAAGTTTCAGCACATCTGTCTCCCACGACGGCTCCACAGCTTTTCCCTCACTCCATCTCCTTTCTCCCAGCATTCAGTTTAGTTTTCCCCGCCTATATCTGTTCCCCTATAGCTCTGCTATAGGCCCAAAGCAGTTTCTTTATTAACCAATGGTATTCGTAGCATACAAAGGGGGATCCCACAACAGTCCAGTGAATAAATATTACTAAAAATGCGGTGGGGAGCAGGAAAGAGGGCTTGGTGAGGAAAGGTGGTTACCACCCAATCCTGGCAACCTGAGTTCAATGGCCAGAACCCATATGAACGTGAAACCAGCTTCATAAAGTTGTCTTCTGAATTCAGAGAGAGAGAGAGAGAATGTGCACACGTGCATGCATGTATCCATAAACATATATAAATATTTTAAACAACCAATTTTAATAAAAACAGAGAGGTTTGACCTTTACAGGGGGCAGGAATTACATTCAGATCCTGTGCAATGTTCACTCTGATCCAGCAGCAGGACAGGGTCAGCACATTGGATTTGGGGAGTGTTGTTATTATCATCATCATTATTATTATTATTGATGTTTTGGTTATTATACTTTTGAGGTAGAGTTTTGCTGTGCAGCCTTGCCTGGTCTAGAACTTACTAAGTAGCTCAGGCTTTCTGCACCAGCCACCTCCTCCCTAGCATAGCCATACCCCAACATGAGTCCCACAGGTATACCTTACACAGATTCTGGAATTCACTTCTGATTTGTCCAATGATCATAGACCAACCAACCTAGCAAGCTTTTCTGTCACGTGGAGCACTCAACTACATCACCTTCTGGAACAAGGTCTGGGCTCTGTCCAGCCCCAGAAACCTTGGGTTCCCTCAACCCTAGGGAACCATAATGCATTTTCTTTGATCCCACCTGGGTTCTATCAGGTACAATCTCTCTATAGACATCAAGGTGACGAGGATGTCAGGGCCTTGTACAATGAAGAAAATCACACTGTTAGCGTACTTTATGGCAATTGGACCACAAACCATGAATAAAGGCTCAAATCCTGCTCTGGAATATCCTGGGCTGGTTTTTATTTATATTTATGAGAAAGGACCTCACTCTATAGCCCATGCTGGGCCTGGGAATTAATGTGTAGACCAGACTGACTTCAGATTTATCATCCTCCTGCTTCAGCCTAGGTGCAAGGCAAATCACACTGTGTCCCCTTTGAAGGTTCCCCAACCTTTTTTAATAGTTGCCAACAATGACTATTTCATCATCTGCCTCTATAAAATACCAACATGGAAAATTATACATTATTTTTATAATGACTTACTTATTCTCTGAAAATAAAGGGGGATGTTTGGATGCCTATCTCGAGGAGGAACTTAGAAGCAAAAGAAATTAGCACACAGAGGAGCTGATGTCGGATATAACGGGATAACTTAGAAGGGGAAGTGGAATGTGTGCTCTTAAACACAGGGCCAGCCAGCTCCAGAAGGTGTGCTCAGTTTCCAGCCTGCAGGGGCCCTGGCTGCTCAGCCCACATCTCCTCCCTCACTCATTTTCTAGCTGGGCCCTGAGCATCCAGGAGATAGACAGACAGCAAGCAAAAGAGATACTCACTCTGATGCTTTCTCATCAAGACCTTCCTGACCTTGATACAGTCCGGAGAGCCTGACGGGAGGGATATGGGCCATAAGGGCTCAACAGGCAATCATTTCCCTTCACTGTGGGCTGGCCTTCCCACATGAAGTCAATCCACAGAGAAGCCTATACAGGAGGCAACAGCCAATCTGTCAGAGGTTGGACTCCTGCTGGACAAACAATAGATGCTCCACAGAGCAGGCCATATCGCCTCCCTCCAGCCAAGCCCTCCTACAAGCACTCATCTGGTTCAGTCAAAGGCATGTCAGAGTTTCCCATAGTGCTCCAGCTTAACTGCAGGGAAAACAATACAGCCAATGTGTTCTGTAACTGTGAGCCTATGCTTGGGTTGGTTTTCCTCAAGGAAAGCACAAAAATAAGTCCTTACAGTTCAACAGCACTCAAAATAACTTTACAAATACTGTTCCCTTGACAGGGGAAAGTTCTTGCTACTTTTGAAATTTTATTCCTCTCTGATGTTTTATTCTGACTTCTCTAGAAGCTTCCTTTACATGTGATACGAAACATGAAAATGACATTACCAGGCATCACCTCCAAAAACCTAAGAAAAAAATTGTGAAGCCGGGCGGTGGTGGCGCACGCCTTTAATCCCAGCACTCGGGAGGCAGAGGCAGGTGGATCTCTGTGAGTTCAAGGCCAGCCTGGTCTACAAGAGCTAGTTCCAGGACAGGAACCAAAAGCTACAGAGAAACCCTGTCTCGAAAAATCCAAAAAAAAAAAAATTGTGATTTTTGTTTTATTCCATTTTTCAAAAACTAATCAATTATGGCTAGTCTGCAGTCCAGTTGATTAATTTCAAGCCAACTCTAACTTGGTAGGTGTGTGGTTCATTCACATGGCCTAATTCCCTGCTGGGATGTGAGGGACACCAAGCTCTCCTGGACCTGGCAGGGACACTGGCAGGGACAGCTCTCAGTCAGCTGGAAACACCCTACTAGACAAAAAATGAAGCCAGCGCCATACATTCTCTGGTAGACAGGACTAATCAATCACCTTTCCTCCTCCCTGGAAAGTAGACATTATCAGTTGATCTGACTTGGCATGGGCAAGTGAAGCCTAGGATTCCTTCCTACCTCCCAAGCTGAGAGAGGCGGCAGAGCGGGATCTCTTTCCAGGTGTGCATTGGCAGAGGCTTCAGAGATCTTCCCTGGGATTCTCTGCTGTGTGTGTGTGGGGGGGGGGGGGTTCTTAGGGTTACACAAAATCTCCCAAGACATCCAGAGCACTATTGGGGGCCTGCTCTCCTCTAGGCAGTGCCATAGTGCTGGCTTCCTCCCTTCCTCCATGCAGATAACTCCACACATTCATTTCCTTTTTCTGCATCTCCATCATGTATTACCTCCCATGGGAGCGAGTTCCAAATGCTTATTCACCAGATAGTGTTACCATTTTAGGAGGTGGGGTTTCTGGGCAGGAGTAGATTACTAGCGGTAAGACCCTGAAAGTCATAGAACAGCCCCTGGTTCAGCTCCACCTCTGCTTCCCGATCCACCATTGGGAAACTATTCTGCTGAGGTGGCCTAAAATCCCCTGAAACATGGGTGAAAATAAACATTTTGTTCTGGGTTCCATTCTCACTGCGATAAAAACACTCTGACAAAAAGCAGCTTAGGGGAGGGAAGGGTTGAGCTGGCTCACACTTCCAGGTGGCAGTCCAGCAGTGAGAGAATTCAGAGCCAAAAAGCCAAGAACTTAAAGTAGAAACCATGGAGGAACACTGTTGGCTAGTTTTCATGTTCACCAGGCTTATGCTAAGCTAGCTTTCTTAGACAGCCCAGGGCTATCTGCCTGGGGAATTGTGTTATCTACATCAGTTAATAAGACACACACACACACACACACACACACACACACACCACCGCACACAAATACGACACACACCACAGGGGGGAAGGAGGGAGAAAGGGAGGGAGGGAAGAGGGAGGGAGGGGCAAGGGAAAGAGAGAGAGACTTGCCCACAGACCGATCTGATCCCTCAACTTAGACTATAGGCTGGGTCAAGTTGATAGTTAGAGGGAGGATGCCTCTCCTCCCTTCAACTGTTTCCTGTCAGGTGTTCTGCTCACAGTAATGCAAATGCACTAATATAACAACCCAACCAACACAGCAGCCACCCCTCAGTGAGGGCCACAGCAGAACTCCAATTATGCCACTGACATTTCAGCATGAGGGAAAATTCTAGATAGAGAGTAAGCCCTGCAGTGATTGTACAGCTCCAACCACTATGAACCAAGTCAACCCATCTATCAGACCATTCCTGCCATGGCGTACCCTACAAACCATCAACCAATATAAACTCTTCCTCCTTTAGCTACATTGACAAGAAAAATGACTCTTACCAATATGGAAAGCATGTAGCTCTGACTTTTTAGAAAAAACTCGGGACTTCTCTGCCAGCACCTTACTCTCAAGGCTCTGGATTCTCACCTCACTCACATTCAAATTTCTCTTCCCAGCAGCCTGAGATCCTTCCATGCGCTTCTCTCTTGCCTGAAATTCTCTTCACCCGGACAGGTAAGGGTTTGCTCCTTCCTTCCCTCCAATTTAGAGTCCTTCTTGCACATCCCCCATGTAAAATAGCCCCACCCCTTCCCATCCATCCCCTTTCCCTATTCTTCTTACTCCTCACCATGACCTGACGTATGCCTGCTTGTCTCCCACCAGAATGCCAGCTCCATGAAATCAAGAAGTTCATTCTAGCCGTGACACTGCACCCAGCACCCAGCACACGAGTGGAATGTGGCTCGGATGGTGACTTCTCAGAGAGAGCAGAAAGCTTCCAAGAAGGTAGTGGGGCTTTGAGCCCAGAGAGGGTGGAGTCTGGCAAGAGAAGAAGGCAGCACAGACTAATGCAGGAATTAATGCAACAGCAAACGCAGACTGAGAGCCAAAGCTCTATAAATAAAGTTTTATTGGTACATAAATGCACAATTATTTATGCATTGTCTATGGAGCTTTCAAGTCACAACAGCAGAGTGAATAAATCATTGCCACAGAGACTGTTTGGTCTACAAGGGCTAATAAATTTCCATCTACCCTTTACAGGAAATGTTTGTCAACTTCCGATGGAAGATAAATTTTTCTCAAATTGTAAACTCATAGACCAAACCCTCATTTCTGCCACCATGATGTCCACAGACTTTCCAGGAAGCAAGGGCCCCAGTTTGAGAAAGCACTATGGAAATAAGATGAGGAGCAGGGAGAAGGGGGAGGAGAAAGAGGAGGTGGTGGTGGTGATGGTATATAGTTTCAATCCTTAGCTCTGCCACGCAGAAGCAGTGTGACCTTACACAAATCACTCAGCTTCTAAGACTTTTTCCTCATGGGGAAATAAGACTATGGCCCACCACATGGCACCATTGCTGTGAGGAGCGCAATCTGGAAGGCAAAAAATCTTGCCGTAACTAGTTCACACTCTACCTACCAAACAAACCTTTTCTGTGTTTTTGAGAATTCATGGAGCTTCAAATGATTCTTTCAAAGAAAATTTGAAATTATCAAGTGTAAGTGTGTCCATCCAGTGGCCCTCAAACCTCATGCAACAAAGGACAGCTATGAACAGTCACCATTGTCGCTTCTGTTTGGCTATAATAAGATACCACAACCAAAGGCAACTGAGAGGAGATGGGCTTATTTTAGCTCACAGTTCCAGGTGGTGCACAGCCCACCACAGTGAGGAAAGCAGTCAGCTGGGGCATGAGGCCAGCCTGGCAATCAGGAAGCAGAGAGACCACATTTGATCCTCACACAGGAAGCAGAGAGACCACATTTGATCCTCACACAGGAAGCAGAGAGACCACATTTGATCCTCGCACAGGAAGCAGAGACCACATTTGATCCTGTCACAGGAAGCAGAGACTACATTTGATCCTCACACAGGAAGCAGCGAGACCACATTTGATCGTCACACAAGAAGCAGAGAGAAAGAACAGGAAGAAGGGTTAGGATATACTACCTCGAAGCCCACTCCCAATGATGTATTTCCTCCTGATAGGTGTCCCCTTGTAAAGGGTCCATAATCTTCCCAAAAGTGCTACCAACTGGGCCTTTGGTGCAGGTTTCACATTCAGATCACCACAGCAGCCCAACACAAAATATATAAACTTACCAAAAACGTTAGAATATTAATAACTCATGCAGTTCTCCCATAGTGAACTTTGTAGATGACAAGGACATGTCACAAGATCAAATAACTGAACACACCTGGGGGCTACTAACACACTAACTCATCCAATCGTCAGAAAAGCACTACTGCTCGAGGGCTGTGCCAGCACTCAGTGCCTTTGATAAATACGATTTGTTAATCAAAATACATGGAATAAAGTTGATAATCTCCACACTACTAGGGGAAAGACTAACCCCGGGGGAGACAGAGCAGTATCGCAGCTACTTGGAGCCTCCCACACTGCTTTCCAACTTGGCAGAAAGCATTCCCAAGTCAGACAGACCTTGTGACACACTCTGAACTGATAACATGCAAAGGACTGATTCTGTGCCTATTTTTGGCTGGTTGGAAGATAAACGGCTCCTCCAAGGACAAAACCCTGAATCTCCTAGTGATGCAAGAGTCGTTGTCCAGAAACTGGGCCTGCACAAGCAAGGCTCCCTTGGGTCTCTAGTTTCTCAGCTGTATGAGTTCTGAGGATCTCCAAGAACCAAGCCAATCAATCAACGAAGACACATAGCATCCAAAGTACTTTATTAAGGAGAAAGAAGTGGGGGAATCAGCGTGTGGTCTGTTAAATCAACGACTAGAATACTCACCTCGTCATTATGCACGAGCAGCAGTAGTTCTTAGGAACTAAGAGCAAACTCTTGAACTACCTACCGATGAGGTTTTTCACCCTGGGCGTGGGAGATCAACCTTGTAATCCCAACACTTGGGAAGCTAAGGCCAGAGGTCTGTATGAGTTCAATACCAGTTCAAGGGTTACATATCTAAACATTGTCTAAAAAAAAAAAGTGTTATAAGCAAATGTTTAAACTTACCTACATAGAAAAATAGTTTATTCATGCCATTGGAAGACATCTCTGAGCTTTTCTCTTTCTATACAATCAAACACTTCTCACTTTCCTTGACTTTCCTACTACCAAAAGAGAGAATATCTACCACCTGCAATAGGCATTCCTTTGGATTTTTGTTTATTTGCTTTATTTTGTTGTTTTGTTGAGTCAGGGTCAGATGATATGGCCCAGGCTGACCTGAAATTTCCTATATCACTAAGGCTGAACATAAACTCCTTACCTCCTACCGCTGTCTCCCAAGTGCTGGGATTACATGTGTGCACCACTACACTTGAGCCAAAAGACATCTGTTACAAATGATAGACTGCTGAGCCATCCCAGTCAATACTGCTATACAGATGAACCCCTCCAGGAACGGCTTATCATGAAATAATCATGTGGTGAAACCTTTATTTTTGCATCAGGTTATTATTTTTTAATTTCCATGTGTGTGGAGGCACACATGTGTGCAGGTACGTGTGTGTGTGTGTGTGTGTGTGTGTGTGTGTGTGTGTGTGTGTGCAGAAGAGCACATTGAAACCAGAGGTTGATGTCAAGAGCCATCCTTGTTCAATCTTCCACCTTATTCATTGAGACAGGCTCTCTCAATCAAATCCAGATCTCGTCAATCTGGGGATCCCTTCTCTGCTTTCTCAGCCTTGAATTACAGGAAGGCTGCCCCACCCACTTGGCATTTACATGGATTCTGAGGGATCCAAACTCTAGTCCTGATGGTTGCATGGCAAGCACTTAACCACTGAGCCATCTGTCCAACCCCTGAATCAAGTTACTGAAACATCTTTCATTCAGCCTCGGAAAGAGTGGACTTTGTCCCTGCCAACGGCGCCTTCTGTGCTGCCCACTGTGTCTGGGTTCTCCCGCTCAGCAAGAGGCTCTGTCCATAAAATGCTAATTTGTATCTGTCCTTTTAAAAATGGCATTTTTCTTTTTTGCTCTGTGGGTGTAGGCTCCCTCGCAAGAATTCTGACCCTTTGCAGCAGGGTAGAAAAGCTGAGTGGAGAGTGGGAGGGGGGAACAGAATCGCTTTCGTTCCTTGAGGCTGTGGTGCTCTGCACACCACCAGGACCTTCTCTTGGGGCTGAGGTTCCTCCTGAGGACACAACAGAAATAGTTCTCTCATGACTTCCTGATCTACTGCATCTGGGATGAGGACAAATCAGTCACTATGTAATTCGGAAGTACCTGAAAAGCCTCTTGGATTTCGTCGCCATTTTCTTCCTTCTTACATTTCTGGTTCCCAGCTGGGAAAATACAAGAGGCCCCATGCCAACAACACCCAAGCACAGAGGAGAGGGGCTGTGCCTTACCTATCGTGGATTCTGTCACTGGCTGGATGTGCACCCATAGGGTAGGGCATGTGTGAGCTCTCACCATTCCCCGCTACTAGAGTGCCCAGGAGATGACAACAAAGCCAGTGGCAGAGCCACTTGCCCCCAGAACACTGTCTCTTGATGGCGTTTGAGAATGAGTTTGTTAGCTTTCTGTATGTGAGTTCGTGTTTTGTGGATGGAACCCAGTGTGTGTAGGTTCCTCCAGCTCCCTATGTTACTGACAGCCCGGGTAGTAGGCTATTGTGGTGGAGGACGGGGTCTTCTAGAGTGGCGATTGTGAGCAGGTGCCAAGGTCCTGAGGTCAGGCTTGAAGGATAGTAGAGCTTGGTAGCTTGGGCCTTGACATCAAAAGAACAACCAGGCTGGGATAGGGGTGGTCTTTGCGGTGAGAACATGAAGCAGGGCTTGGGAGAGGGTAGGCATTTATTGTCGAAATCATGCTTCATTTGCATGCACACGAGATACTACAATATAGAAAGGGTGGTACAGTTGTCCTGGTGTGCTCTAGACTGTGTCTGGTTGCTGCGTCCCTCTAGACTAGAAGCTCCCTAAGGTCAGGATCCCTGCCTATTCTGTTCACTGCTGTTTCTGCAGAGCTCTGACAAGTTAGGAGCATGGCACGTGGTCCATGGGAGCTACACCACCAGCCACCAATCTCCAAAGAAACCAGGACCCAGCCTAAAAAACAAAGCACAAACCCTAAAAGAAACAGGTCCATGGAATGACAAGATCCCAAGGTGGACTGCTAGGCTTGGTCTTGTTGGTTTCAACTCCAAGTCACTAATTATTCTGAGCTCTAATCAGAGACTCCAAACACTAAAGACACATGTGACCAACCACACTTCCGGATGTATGCATACAACTTCATGACCCCTGTGCCGTCAGAGGGACTTTTGACGTTAGTGACTCAGTCGCAAAGGAGCCTCAATTGTACCTTCTACCCTGGACCCATTCTGGAGCTCAACTGTGGCTCTCAGCACCTTGTGAGTCCAGTCAGAACCCCTCAGGTCCTCCAGCTTTGGCGAACTCTGGTCCCCAGATAAACACTATGCTGAATAATGAATTTAAACTGTTCAGACTTTACAGAGCTGTATCTGTTCACTTAATGAGACCAGCACACTCTTCTGCAGGGACCAGGCAGGCTGAGGAAGTTGGTTTGTTATTTTGTTTTGTTTATTTAATGAGAGAAATGACCCTCTGAGAGTGTGAAGGAACCAAATAGGCTTAAAGTCACCAGAGCCCTGAGACACAAAGAAACCTAAGGCTTGGGGTCAGCCCCTCCCTCCCCTTTGTAATAAGCCTGCAGGATTAGCTGAGGCCTTACTCTGGCTGGCTGGGCCTATAGGATGCATGCAGAAGCAGCAATGGTGGGAAAACAGCTGCCACTTCAGGGCTCCCATCACTTACAGGAGGAGGACGGAGCAGGAGGTTCCCAAGGTGATGCAGGAACACTCAGTTAGGACTCCCAAGCCCAGTTTCTAAAGTCTGGGCTATCGTGGTGTGACTTAAGTTATCCAGATTGAGCAGAAAGCATTCCTGGGACCTGCTGGGACACAAATGTGGGGAAGGAGCAGGGATTTGCACATGCTCCCAGGCCACCAGAAGGACGCATGAGACGGGCTGAGCATTTGAGCAGAGAGGTTCTGGGTTTTATCTAAGTCCTCCCCCGTGGCTGCTGTGAGAAGCGTGCGGTCTTTAACTAAAGGGCTGCACACAAACTCTAATGATCCAAGCAAAGTTCAGGCAAGCTAGGATTCACCGTCTCCCCAAATCTCCTCTGCTAAAGTCCCTCGCTTCCACCCATAAAGAAAACGTGCACGTATCTACACACTGTACAAACAAGACAGCCAAAAGGCTTAGGACGAGGGTGACCCGGGAGGGTAAAGTCTGGTCCCGAATGGAAGATTCAGAACTCTTAGGTGGCCAAGGAAGGAGGCCAAGAGCCACATCCAGCAAGGCACACGCCCCCATTAACTTCTCATTTCATCTTGGTACGCAATCTAATAATCTCCAGCGTTCTGGATGCTTTAGTTAATGCCAGCTCCGTCCCTTGGTGTCTGTGGCGGCTGGCTCCAGGATCCCCACAACAGACACCAGAGTCTCTGACATAGGCAGCATAGCGTTTGCATACAAGTCATGTAAGCATCCTTTCGTGCACTGAAAGCCATCTCTATCATGCCTACACTGCCTTGTACAGCACAAACGGTCACAAATAGTCATTCTGCTGCACTGCTGAGGGGATGACCACAAATCAGCAACTGCTCAGTGGAGCACAGAGGTGAGTCTTTTTCTAATGTTCTGGGTCCACACTTGGTTGAATCCTCCCATACAACACCTGCAATACAGAGGGCTGACTGTATTTTGATGAGTGATGAAATTCTGGGCCATCTATGTACTCTGGGATTTGAGAAATGGTACTCGTCAAAGCACAGTCGTGACTATCATCCTTCTGGAGGGTGAGCAGACACAGCAAGGGCTGGATATCACAGACACCAGAACCTTATCTCATGATTCATCCACACTGGGGCCTCAGAAGATTTAATGAAAAGAAGATTCAAGCAGCTATGAGCAATGACTTCTAGGCAGAGTTTCAAAAGGTCTTGACGACACTGAAGTCCAAAGACACAGTTGACAATTTCTCCTAACGGTATCTGCTAACAAAAACAAAAAAAAAACAGGCAATGCCAAAGCATAGGAAAAAAAAAAAAAACCAAACTTGTGTTCACACAAATATTCTTCAATGAGCAAATTGATAAACAGACTATGGTAGGCCCATACATGGACTTGGAGATAAAAAGAATGGATGGTTAATGCATCCAACAACTGACAAGGATCTTAAGTACATTATAGAGAGTAAAGACATTAGTTTCAAAAGATCACATACAGAATGACTCTACTCACATGGAGTTCTGAGAAACCTCTCAGGAGAGATCCATGCCCACCAGGGATATGGTGATAAGAAGAAGAGCTCATGACCACAAATGAACACACCTTCTGGAAATGTCTCATATCTTGTCCGTTACAGAGGCCTCTGGTATGTACAGAGCTATATACCAAAACACAACTGAACTTCACAGTGTTTGCATGGTTTCAGTTAACTTCAGCATCCTTCCCATGAAGCAGTGATGTCCTGTTCTCTGTCCTGGAGTGAGAGTCAGCCCTAGTGATGTGCATCTAACGAGTGGAGAAAAAGGGGCACAGCATCTGGCACCCCTCTGGCTCTGGCTGTTTTTGAAGCCTCAAACTGCTGTATAAGTCCAGCTCCTAGAAGCAAGGGAGACTCAGTAGAGAGATGATGAGACAGGGACTGTCAACTACTCACATCTTCTCAGGCACCGCCTTGGGGCAATGGATAAAACACCCTCTGAGAGGAACCCAGGCCAGGAACCACCTGGATGCAAACCCCTGAGAGACCCCGAGTCAGAGCACCAGTGAGCCCCTCCCAGATCCCTAACCCAAGGAAAGAGTGTGAGAAAACAGACACAGTTGTCTGGAGGGAGGACATTTTCCACTGATTTATATCCACAGCAGAACAAACACAGGTATCCACATGGTTTGAGCCATCCCCTATGATTTAATCTTTCTCAAATAGTATCTCATCTTTAGTCGCCTAATAAACACTGAGCTCTTTCTCCACAGGCACAACCCCACATAGAATGGAGAGAAGGGTCCCAAGACACAGCAGGAGCAACAGAGCGTGAGGACAGGTAGAGGCGGAACCAGAGAGACACTCTTGCTTTTCACGGAGGCAGCACACGTCTACGGGAGAGGAAGGTCTGATTTGGACACGCTGGGTCGTCAGCATCTGCAGTATGTCCGAGAGGAATCGCCCAAGGAACAGCTGCGTATTGGTTTTCAGGCCCAGAAAGAAAAATGGACCAGAGATATGAACTCCATGGTCATCAGAGCCCTTGAAGCTTCCTAGAAAGGAGAGGACTGTGCAGAGAGGGGTGTCCTGACGGGCAGCATTAGAGGGCATGAGGAGCAGAAAGATAAAGAAGAAACAGATGGCACTGACCGAAACGGGCAAGTGTTGCTAAGACACTAGGTCAAGACAGGAAACTATCCATTGGGCTGAAAGGCAACTACATTAGGAAGAGGAAATACACTACAATGAGTACAGAAGCTGGGATGGGACAAGAAGGGTCATGAGAGAAGAAAGCAGAGCTTAAATAAGGAGATAAGATAGAAGAAAGATGGAAACCTAGGCCTAGGGGCCAAGGAGAAGGACCCGTCTGAATGAAGGTGGCTGTGGGCCATATAAATGCCAGAGAAAGGACCCCAGAGCGGAGTGGAGAGTAAGGTCAGCGGAGAGGGGCTAGGTTCTCCATGAGAAGAGAAAGCAGGGAAAAGCCTGGGAGGACAGACCAACAGGCGTAGGGGTGGGGCTACATCCCTACATTCTCAGTCAGGACCTGTGCTGGCAGTGGGAACACTGTGGGGGAGCAGGGGCCGGTAGGGGAGAATAGATACACTGGGATTGTTGTGAACACAGGATAACACTCGGGGAAATGGGCACAGCCTGCGGGGCCCATGCAGCTGGAACTGGAAGCCATACAGACATGTGACATGCAATGAAGGGGAGAGCCTTCCAAGGGAGATTATCCTCCTAAAACTTTGAACAGCATTAACAAAGAGGAGCAGGGCTGCTGCTCAACGATAGAGCACTGGCCTAAACACGTCTGAGGCCCTAGGTTCAATCCCCAGAGCCCACCCAAGTAGGCGGAGTGAGTAGGCGTGGACATGGGGCGTGCAGGCCTATCAAATATAGAGAAGTAGCCATCCTTTTACTGCCCTGCCATGTTGCTCTTTGCTTTTCTCCAGAGACTCTGACACCAGACCAATACCTGTGAACACCTCTGAGAAGGAAAAAGGAAGGAAGCCCTCAGATGAGGGTCCTCACTAGGTAGTACCTGAATAATCAGCTTACCAGGGAGAACAGCAGAGTCCCAAGCCACAGGCAGCAAGATCCCTGCCTTTCCTGCACACGTCTGAGGCGTGAGCCTGTGTCTTTCCCTCCTCTCATGTTCTCTTGGCATGTGGTCCTTCAGTGGCTGTCTCTCCATACACCATCATCCTTCAGTCTTCTTCACTTGTTCTTCAAGTAATTCTCTTCCTGTCTTGTGTCTTCTCCTCCCTTCCATTTCTCACGTGTCTATTGGATAGGACGGAAGTAACATCGTCCATTTCTCACCTGTCTGTTGGATAGGACGGAAGTAACATCGTCCATTTCTCACGTGTCCGTTGGGCAGGATGGAAGTAACATCCGGGAACTGATTTGTGCTGACATGGCATATAACATCAGTAAACTCAGCTTAAAGGGTCTCCCACTGTCTTCCCTCTGCATGCTTCTCTGGGTGTCAATTTCCTTCACCCTGATCTCTGACAGATTGCGATGGGATTCTCTCACCAGAGAGACACAAAGGAAAGAACACTCCAAGTTCAAGTTTCACTGCCTCGTGGGGGTCATTTCCTACAGCGATTGCTTCCTTAGAGATACTGTTCCTCATAATGGGCCATTTCCGTGAGGAACTGTTTCCTGTGAGGGGCCATTTCCTGTGAGAAACTGTTTCCTGTGGAAGGCTGTTTCCTGTGAGGGAATATTTCCTGTGAGAAGCTGTTTCCTGTGAGAAGCTGTTTCCTGTGAGAGGCTGATTCCTATAAGGGGCTGTTTCCTGTGAAGGAATATTTCCTGTGAGAAGCTGTTTCCTGTGAGAGGCTGATTCCTACAAGGGGCTGTTTCCTGTGAGGGGCCATTTCCTGTGAGAAACTGTTTCCTGTGAAAGACCATTTCCTGTGTGAGAAGCTGTTCCTGTGAGGGGCCATTTCCTGTGAGGGTCTGTTTGCTTGCATCTGTTACAAATGTTGCTGACCTGTAACTCTCTTATCTCTGTAATGGGGGCCTTTGTGCCACATTGCCCCTTTCAATAGCTGCACCACATTGCCCCTTGCAATGGCTGCACAGAGACCAGCCAGGGCAATCCATGCCCCAGTGCCTTTTGCAGACATGCCATGGTTCTATTACTGGCATACTCCGTGGTGAATCACTGTCCACAAAAATGCACCCAGTTCTGGGAACAAAAAAAAAGAAAGAAAGAAAGAAAAAAAAAGACAAAGAAAGCCACTCGCATCTCTATTGTTCTGGAGAGTTCTGCCCAGCGGCTCTCCTCTCCCACTCCTTGACACATTTGTGGATGACTTGGAGGATGTACAGGAAGATGGGCCACGCTATTCAAACTACAGGCCCTGGCTGCCCACAGAGCACACACCCGGGTATCGCTGCATTCTGGAAGGTTTACAGGAGCTGCTCTCACAAGTCAGCCTGAGTATATCTGCCGCTTGCTGCTAAGATCTCACAAAGAAAGAAATCCCCCCAAAGATCGCCTCCGCCCCCCCCCATGACTGCTACCACTGGTAACAAAATCCGACCTGGCACTTCCGAGGTTGACAAAGTCAGGGTATCCAGTGTGAGAACTGGACACGGGGCACATGCCTATAATCCCAGCACTTACGAAGTAGAGGCAGGGAGACCAGGGAGTTTAAAGCCATCTTTGCTACATAGTGAGTTCAAGGTCAGCCTTAGCCACATGAGACCCCATCTTAACAAGTAAACAAAACAAAGAAAGAAATAAAACATTGAAATATACAGATAATGAAAGAAGAGTTAGGCTCCATGGCCACAACCCTTGCCTCCCCAAACCCGCTAATCATGGCTGCTACAGCCACAATGGCCTTAGGGGTCCCTTATCCCTTACATAAGCACACCGCAGCTCTCCCTCTCCTTAGCACTCAGCATAGGCAGCAATATGACTCAGTGTTCGGTACTGAAGGAGCGATGCTGCCAGCCCACAGAATCCACTAAGCTGGGCTCGTGGAGGCTCGCAGAAGTGAAGCAATGCTAGCTGAGCCAGCACGGATCTCTGCTAGGTCCTCTGCATTATGCTATGGCTGTTGGCTTGCTGTTTTCGGGGGACTCCTGGCAGTGGGGGTGCCTCTGACTCTTTTGCCTGCTTTTGGGATACTTTTGCTCCTACTGGGTCGCCTCACCCAGCCTTAATGTGAGGGTTTGTTCCTGGTCTTATTGCGTCTTGTACCATGTTCAGTTGATGTCCCTAAGAGACCTGTTCTTCTCTGGGGGAAGATGGGGGAGGGGGAGAGTGAATCTGGGGAAGGGAGCAGTGTTCAGGATGTATTGTATGAGAGAAGAATAAAGAAAATTTAAAAAATAAAGAAGTGGTGCTTCTCCATTTTGGACAGTGGGTTTCAAGTCTAGCCTGATGTCCTCCCCCACCATAGGACCCAGGCAGTCTCCCAAGTGTC
This sequence comes from Microtus ochrogaster, assembly GCF_000317375.1. Classification (NCBI taxonomy): domain Eukaryota; kingdom Metazoa; phylum Chordata; class Mammalia; order Rodentia; family Cricetidae; genus Microtus; species Microtus ochrogaster. The sequence continues at coordinate 2,682,254 of NC_022020.1, forward strand.
CCCCACACAAACTCGTCTGCACATGTGCCGGAGAGAAAGAGGAGAGCCACTGGGCGGTTCCATCGTCATGATTCACGTATGGATTATTATGCTATCACTAAAAATTACACACCCAAGAATGTCTGATGACTGAGATTCTGTCATTTTATATTCATGGACAGTGGAGTTCCGGTGAGACACGCAGAGTTGAATGGTTCTCTATGGTGGTGAGAACACCAACCCAAATGCAACAGAAAATGGCATCCATGGGATCGTGTGGCCCTGCCCTGTCAACCTGACCCTTCTGTATAAGTTAGACTTTCTCGTCTGAGGACTTGGCATAGGACCAGTGTGGAGAGGACACAAAGCATAGAGCGGTTGATCCTGCCACACTCACCTTCGGCTTGAGAAGGTAAAACGTGTCGTAATCCTGTTGGTAGATTATAGATGGGACGAAAACATAAGCTCTTGAAGATCACACATCTACCGTAGGTTCATTTGGCATATATAATTGTTCCCACTTAATATCATTCTTTCAAATATTAAAAATATTTACTACAGTCAGTTACATATCAGGTCCTCGGCACTCTAAACAGAGGGAGTTCAGGTGTGTGTCATTCTCCTGGGCTTTGAACCTTACTGGGAGACACAGACACTAAACACAGTAAGAACTAGTCTCCTTGACAGAGAGTGCTCAGTACACAGATGAGAAGACCACCTGGCACATGGTGCCCTTTGAGCAACGGGGAGCAGTGGGGTACAAACACATCACTTATTCAGGCTTCTGTCAGTGATCTCTGTGTCACTCTCAAAGGAAACACAATGACAGAAAGCAAAGAAAGCCGTCTAGCCCTGGGCTCCAGAACTTGCCCGTCTCTCTAACACCTCTACCCTAACTTAGATACCACTTTTCCAACCACCACTATTGTCCATAACACAGAAACGTCTTCCCTCAAAGATGAGATCTTGACCTTTCAACTCAGCAGTTAAACATCTAGGAATTTAATTAAGGATTTAAGCAGGTTTGGGCACAAAGACTTGGTTTTTTTCCTATAAGTAAATGTATTATAGAATTACCTGTTACTTCTTTATTGTCAACTACCTAAATATCCAATGGTTCATTCATGCATGCATGAGTTTGGGGCAAGTTAAACATTACAGGAGTGCTTTCCCTCATGGACTGGAAGCAATGGAAACACGGATCGTGGTCCAGGAACAGACTGGATTACCATGCTGTCTTTAAAGACTGTGTACCTGGAAAATATCTGGTGACTTAGAACATGCTCAGATATATTCTTATGCTTTGTGTTCTAGTTATGGTGAGATGTGGAAGTGTTAGGACCAGTACCTTCCGGTGATAACAACAGTGGTTGGCATGTGTTCGGTGTAGTTTGCTACTGTCCCCAAACCCGGACATGTTCGGTCCCTGTCTTATTTATCGTATAAGGGATGAATCCTCCCTTGGTTCTCTTCTCAAGAACTGAACTTGACCAGTATAACCTCTCTCCAAAAGCATCACCCTGAGTTCACAAACGCAGTTCAGATTCACAGCTACAGGGAGAGCTGGCTGTACTTTTTCACGTTCTGCAGGATCAATGTTCCAGATTCTTCAACAGACACAGTAAGAGTTTTGTTGTTGCTGACTTTTTATTTATTTAGGGAAAGAGGCCTGGTGAACTGAGACTTATTTTTAAAGTTCTGTTATAGCTGTGAACATGGACTGCCCCACGCTTGTGTAAGGGAGAAGGAAGAAGTTTACTTGTGTCTATCATAGTAGGGACAGCAGGGCAGCAGGATCGTGCACCATCAGCGACAGCAGGAGTCTAAGACTGCTGGTCCTCATCTTGGCAGATCAGAAAACAGAGACCTGGATGCTCTGTCTAGTCTGTCTAGTCTAAGACCCCTGCCATGGGATGCTGCTCCCCACATCCCCTGACAGTTAATTCTCTCTGGACATGCCCTCACCAGTATGAGTCACTAGACCCTCAGGTGTTTCATAATCCAATCAATTAGACAATCTAAGTTAACCATCACACCCCTCAGACTGTTTCCCTACAATATCTATCCCCTACCCTTCAAACTGCCGTGCAGCGATGACACCCTCCAAGCAGTCCGTTGCCGTTCACAGGAAACGAAAGCTAGACTGTTCTGGGTGTAGGACTGTTAGTTATACAAAATTTTGCTTTCATTTAAGAACAGTGAAGTAATAGGAGAGAAGGAAAATGGGTCAGTTGTCTCAAAGCCAACGCTGCTGAGTGCTCTTGCGTATGAGTCACAGGTTGTTTGCACTGTCACTGGGCTCACCCTTGAAAGAAACTCGGGACTGGAAAAGATGACCTCGAGTCCCGGCTGGAGCAAGTGCACAGGGCAGCAGGGATGTGCACGACCCTAGCTGGGTCAGAAGGACCGCCCTGCTCATTCTGTCCTCTAAGAACGCCTCTCAGGGGGTCCCACCTGCTTTAACCTTGTCAGCTCTAGCCGGAGCATCTGGCCACTGTGGTGTGAGCTAACTTGATTGGATTAAGAATGTCTAGGGCACTGGCACCGAGCACCTCGGGCGTGTGGGCATCCCCTAGATTAACCAAGAAAGACCCACCCTGGATGTGGGCAGCAGCTTTCCAAGGGTAGAAGAATCCTGGACCACACGAAAGGAAGAGAAACCAGAGAAAGCCGGCTGAGCACCCTTTCACCAGCCACAGACAGAGGCTGCCTCTGTTACACACCTTTACCGTGGTAGACAGTAAAGTCTGAACCATAAGCCAAAACAACCTCTTCCTCCTGTAATTTACCCTTTTTTTTATTTAGCCACGGCAGCAATAACAGTATCGAATACATCCATCAATCATTTGCTATAAACCCCTTTGGAAGATGCCTCAGTGGCGCCAGAGACATAGCTCAGTGGTTGGGAGTGCTTGCCCAGCCTGAGTTCAGTTCCCAGCACCTACATGGAGTGACTCACAACCACCTAGAACTCCAGCTCTGAGAGATCGGACACCATCTTCTGGCCTCCATACGTATCCACATACATGTCTTCACAAACACAAGCGCGTGCAAACACGCACACACACACAATTTTTTAATTAAACAAGTTGTTTAAAAACACCCTGGGCTTATCCTAGAACATCCTTTTTTTACCCCACCCTTTCATTCCCGTCTTCAGAATATATCAGAGTGTGGCGAAGCAGAGTAACCCTGTGAACTCTAGGTAAGCCTCCTTCTTGGTTATCCCTGTATCAAGAAGGCAAAAAAAAAAAGTATCTGATGAGGCATTTGAGAAACTAATTTGCTTCCTTCCTGACAAACCTTGGGAAACTGTTCTTTATTGAGCCCTCAATGTTCTTTTTTTTTTCTTCTATTTGTTCAAAAAGTTTAAGATGTTTTCTTAACATTAGTCCTTAAACATTACCCCTTGGAGTCTAGCAGTTTAATTTCCAAGTTACAAAACTAACTGGTGAAAAGGCGGTGTGGATGCCTTGCTTTGTGGGCACATATGCAGCCCCAGCCCTGAGACGGGAGTGAAAGTGTGGCCCACAGTGGGTTACGCCAGAGGAAGTGAGGAGCCCCACTTTGTGAACAGATACAATGTAGATCCCATTTGTTACAGTCTCTAAAATCCTGAAACTTCTGAGAATGTGTTCTTTCTGGCTGGTAATCAGTTGGGATTGTTTTTCCTTCCCAGTGATTCATCTTATCCCCTTTGATAGCCCACAAATGTTTTAGTCTGCCCATAAAAAGCTGAAGGTAATAGTAGAAATGCCAACATACACAGATTTCCATTTTCACTTGTTAAAACGCCCCTGCCATTTGTTACAGCCCAAGGTGCTCTTTGGAGAGGAAATGAAGTGGCGGGGTTGGTTCCCTGGAAATCAAGCCCCGCTGTGGCCAGGAGGCACGCCACAAGCTTCAACAGAAGTAGGAAACTGGCTGCCTTTACATAAGGTGTCATTTATTTCAGCTGTAACCACATCTTACTTAGTGGTTAAAGTGCAGGTGCCTGTACTAGAGCCAGGTGCAGTCCTCCCTGAGCATTCCCTTCACCAGGCCAGCAGGAGATGGAACAGGTACCCATGGCATCAATCGACATGGTGATCAGCTGAGCCTGGGAAGATACTCTGAACACAAACAAACAAACAAACAAAAACGATGCCTTTCTAAAATCCTAAGGTGACTACAACCGAGTGGGAAGAGAAAATATCACCAGAGGCTAAGCATGATGGCCCAGGCCAGAAATCTCAGCATCAGCAGAAGAGGTGAAGACAGTGTGTTTAAGGCCAGCTAGCGCTATACAGTGAGACATAATTGTGGCAAGACAAAACACTTCACTTGGCCATAGCAACCATGCTCGGGAAACTGTAAGGCTCAATGACAGAGCTCCGATCCCAGAGGGATCCTTTCTTTACAAAAAGAAGGAAGAGGAGGAGAAAGAAGAGGAGGAGGAGGAGGAGGAGGAGGA
>NC_022020.1:2687040-2717158 GCF_000317375.1 Microtus ochrogaster
GGTGGCGAGGAGGAGGCGGAAATCCTCAATAAATAAATAAATTAATAAAAAAAAAAAAGAAACACTATCAGCCCCTTCTCCACATCCCCAGTTTAACTACGATCTACCTAAGCTATCTGGACACTGACCCACCTGCCTGCCTCTCTATCTTAGATCACCTAAGCAAGTTCCAGTCATCTACACCCTGGACTGTAAATATTTCATTACATATCTCTGAACAACACAAATTCTTATTTCAAAACAGCAGCATAGCTTTATCTCACTTTAAAGCCAGTCATGCGGGGCTGGAAAAGATGCTACTGACGAGTCTGCAACCTGAGTTCAGTTTAGGGACCCGTGTGGTTGAAGGAGAGAGCAACTCTTGAAAGCTGACCTCTGACCTCCACATGCACACACACAGGTATTCACCACACAAAATAAGTTAATAAATATGTAATTTTAAAAGTTAATCGTGTATACTACCAACTAGCCAGTCCCATCTGATTTTCCCCACCAATCTCAAATATCTATTTACAATGTGTTTGTTTGACTCGGCCTTCAACTTGAGCCTCATGCTGGGTTAGTACATCTCTAAAGCTTCTTTTCATTTTGTATCTTCTAGTCTTCTCTTTTTCTTCACAATCTGTTTGGTAGCGAAACTGCAACGTCCTCCAATCAGGCTCTTGCTGGTGCCATCCCTATGGGGAGGCTTAACGTTTTTGTTGTGACTTACTATTCCTCTCCCACTTCACTCTCAAACCCAACACTGCAAACAGAGCAAGAAGAAGGGATTGTTTGCAGACAGGGCATTCCGGAGCCAGCCACGGAAGTCAGAGGAACAGCAGATGAAGTGTGGATGCCACCAGGAGCAGAAGCTGCCACTGCCTGAAGGAAGCAAAGTCCCACGGGGGTTGGAAAGTTTCACCACTAGCTAGAACCCAAGGGAAAGAAAAGTGGGTGGGGGAAGGGCGTTCCTGAGTGGACCTGGCTTGGTAATGAGTTTGAAGCTGCACCAGCAAGAACTAACATTTCACGGTACCGTGGGGGAGGGAGGGTGAAGACAGGCCAGTTGGTTTGCTGAGGGACCCAGGCTGGACTCCAAGGACAAAAGGCCCAGGCCCACAGAGCATCCACCAAGGAAGGACGCACCAGAGCAGAGCGAAGTAAGTCACAGCCCCGCGGCAGGCAGCCGTGCCCCACCCTCGTGGGGAGCAGCAACCCGTGCTCTGCCGGTTTTCTAATAATGGGACACAGTTGGCTACAGGCTTCAGAGTAAAAAAAGACTTGACCTTCAATCCCAGCTCCTTCACTTAAAGCAGCATGGCCTTATGGCCTTTAGCAACCTGCTTAGCGTACCTATGACTCAGTTTCCTTCTGTGTTCGCTGGCATTTCCTTGTCTGTCAACCTGCCACAGTTGCTGGGGACAGCGAGAAATGAAATTTGACATTTCTATATCAAATGAAATCTGGAGGTCGATAGGACAGTCTCCAACATGAGCTCCTTCCAGAGAAGCCCTGCCCCACCGCACACCCAAGTCTGCTGTCATGCTGTCCCAACTCAGATACTTGCAAGGAGCCATGGGAGCACCTGCTGGATGTCTGGCTGGGTTACTGACATGGTCTGTAGCCATGCATGAAGCAAAGCCAGCTGACCCATAAAGGGTTCAATCCCATGATCCCAATCTCAATAGCAAGGTTCCAACCAAGTGAGCTAATTACAGCGGGGCTAGATTCAACCCTGCTTAGACTCGTAGCCATTCATAGAACATTCTTAAACAGCATTGTCCTAAGATACCGAGGCATAGCCCACTTGCCAAGTTTACTAATGATCTCATCTTTGAAAAATCTCAATGTAATGTAACAAACAGATGTGTCCCTTAAGAGGATTAAGGTGAAAATTCATTAGGGCAATAATACGGGTGGATTTGTGTTCTAAAACTAACACCTGTCAGTCAGCATGGTGCACGCCCTGTCTTAGCGCTACTTAGCTTCTAGGTACAACTTAGAGAAAGGGGCCACCAGGGCGTCACCTTCAGGAAGTTATCTAAAGAGAGAGAAGATAATAAGAACCCCACATACTAACAGCCTGATATACTTCACCTGTAACCGTGTGTTGAAATAAGGAGCAGCAGAGCTGCACCCGGCCGCCTGTACGGCTAGATTAGCTTATGTCCCGAAATAATTACACGGAAACTGTATTTTTTTAAACATTGTCTGACCCATTAGTTTCAGCCTCTTATTGGCTAGCTCTTACATATTGCTCTAACCCATTTTTATTATTTTGTGTAGTCCACAAGCTGGCTTATCAGGAATGATCTTAACCTGTATCTGTCTGTAGTGGGACAATCATGGCGACTCACTGACTCAGCTTCTTTCTCCCAGCATCCTGTTTTGTTTTCTCCGCCTACCTAAGGGTGGCCTATGAAATGGGCCTAGGCAGTTTCTTTATTAATAAGAAATCACTCCCACATCAACCGTGCACTTGGGCAGTACTTGGTACTGAAATTACCCAAGCGCCGTGGTAAGATACATGTTCTGAATCAGTAGATCAGGGGAGGCCTGAGTGTTCAGTTCAAGTAGAAGCCCAGATGATGTCCACCTTGTGCCTATAACAATGATCTAACTCTTGGTGCAACTTGCTGTTTTATGGATAGGATAGCCTCGGCCCTGCAGGTAGCCACAAAGACAAAGGTGGTAAGAAGGGATTAAACAGGGGACACTCGAGGTGAGCCCTGGAAGATGTGTTCTGAGAATGGACAGACTTCCTGGAAGGAGAACAGGCCAGACACTCACATGGAGCCATTGAACTCCGCTGAGTCAGATCAGTGTCAGAAGCTAACTCTGGGATTTAAACTCACGTGACCAGGGGACTCCCATAGTTAGTCTCTCTTTCTATGGCTCGCTATACATCAGTCCCTGGCCTGAGCAGGCATGTGCTTGGTGAGCTGGTATGGGTCTGATGAGACAGGTACCTGGAGCAGAGCGGCTATCACAGCTCTAGTCTCTCTAGCACTTAGTACATGGCGAAAATGATCCCAAATCAAACTACCTTCATCACTAAAAATTACAGATGTGGGGCTGGAGAGATGGCCCAGTGGTCAAGAGCACTTCTTGTTCTTGCAGAGGACCTGGGTTCGATTCCTAGCACTCATACAGCAGCTCACAGTTCTAGGATGTGCATAATGTACAGACATATGTGCAAGCAAACTACTCATACCTATAAAATAAATATTTTTGAAAGTTTAATCGCAAAGTCATAATTGCTATTTTGACATACACGTTAGTCATGACTCTTTTTTATACACACACTCTGCAGTTCCTGTTTTGTCTACCAAATGAGGAAAACTACCCTTAGATTGGTCGTTGTTGTTGTTGTTGTTGTGTGTATGGTGTGTTGTTTGTATGGGGACAGGGAGGGTCATGTGTGTATGGAGAGACCAGAGGCTGACACTAGGTATCTTCATCAATCGTTCCCCATTTTATTTTTTGAGACAGAGTCTCTCATATTGAACCTGAGACTTACTGATTCAACTACACTGATTGACCAACAAGCCCAGGGATCCTTTTGTCCCCACCATCCCACACTCCTCCCCTTACCCCATCCCCATACACAGTGCCCGGATTTCAGGCTTGCACCACCACACTTAACTTTTTTTTTTTTTTGAGGTTCTGGGATATTGAGCTCAGGTTGTCACACTACGTGAAAAGCAGTTTAGCTGAGCCATTTCCGCAGTACAAGACTGAGGACCTCAGGAGTGTGTATATGTGAGTCTACCCAAGTGCTTCCCCTTTCTACCTCCAGAGTCCCCCCGCCCCACTCCCGGGAGAAGTGTTCCCTAAGCCCTGGGAAGACTCACTGGTGGCCTGGAACATCCAGCCACTAACTATATGTTCTTACCTCTAAGAACTCTACCAGGCCAGGAATTCTTTAAGCCCTTATGCTTGTAACATCACCTGCCCCCAGGCCAAAAGGTGCTTGGCACACAAAAGTGGTTGTGTTAGGCGAACTTGCCAAGGTAACGGATAAGAGGACCCAGGAAGTATAGCCTCTGTCTTCACCCACACAGCTAGCTGCTCAGGGGGCTGCACTGAGGTGTCCAGTCATTCAGGCCTATTTAGGCTCTCAGCTCCCTCCTCCCGGCAGAGAAATCGGGTTACTTAATTGCTCTCCACCTCTGTTTCTTTGTCTCTAAAACAGGGATAATATAAGCACTATATCATGGAGCTGTGTGATGTTAAGTGAGATCATGCATGCACTAGTGCTCCCTGGGAGCACAGGCTACAGGCTGAGTGCTCCAAGCTGACTCGCTTTCTGTCATAGGTGGATTATCTGCTGGAGGGGCTGGAGATTGCGGTTCAGGTGGCAGAGCGCACACCTAACACACAAAGCCCCACACAGCACAATGTGTTTGTGGTGATGCATGGCTATGAGGTTCGGTCAGGAGGATCAAACTTCAAGGGTAACCTCAGGATCATAGCAAGTTCAAGGTTAGCTTGGGACACGGAAGACTACTCCAACTTTTTTTAATTGCTGGAAACTAACATCTTAAAGATATGAATGTGTATACTTGGGCCGGGTGGTGGTGGTGCACGCCTTTAATCCCAGCACTTGGGAGGCAGAGGCAGGCGGATCTCTGTGAGTTCGAGACCAGCCTGGTCTACAAGAGCTAGTTCCAGAACAGGCTCCAAAGCCACAGAGAAACCCTGTCTCAAAAAACCAAAAAAAACAAAAAACAAAAAAAAATGAATGTGTATGCTTAAACACACGGATGCCCTGAATTCTGCTTGAAGAAACTCTGGTTACCAGTCAGCTGTCTGCGCTGTCCCTAAGTGCAAAAACTTAAATACAGTTTATAAAAGCAAGTGAAAATACTGCTGGGGTCCTTAGCCAAAAAAGTCTAAGATTAGTCTTGGGTGGTTAAAGGTTTTCTCTAAATCCTTTTCTTGTGTTTGCTTCACAAAGGATACCTTAGAAAGTTCTGGGAGCCAGTGTGCCTGTTGTACTGTGGCTTCTGGTGGGGGCCCAGGAGAGGGAAGGGGGGAGCATCAGGATTTCCTGCCCCACCAGGAATACTGGATTAAGACTATGGAAACCTAAAAACATACTTGAGTTCGGAGCCTGAAAGGTCAACCCATGTATATAGGGTTTGAGATCCAAGGAGACCACTTCAAGGTCACAAGGCGACAATTATGAGGCTTCTGTGGCTTCAACAAAAGATCACTGTAATCTGAGACCATGGTGAATGGAAGAACCATGAAGTGGGAGACGCTGAGAAAACTTTTACTGAATCTGCTGCAGAGAAGCGGTAAGAACTTACTAAAGCGACTCCCAAGGTAAGGTGCTCTGTGGTCAGAAAGAATGCAAGTGCGGTGACCATATAACCACCCAGAGCCAGAACAGAAGGAATGGGAGGATCTGCCCACTCTCCGTTTAAAAAAAGAAAAGAAAAAGAAAAAGAAAGTGGTTACTAGGTAGTCCATCCTCAGGGATGGAGGGAGCCCTGAGGAACTCAGAGCAGGGGGAGAGGAGTTCTAAATCCCTCAGGTACAAGCACAGCCTCCTCTTTTACTTTCAAAACCAGTGGGCATCTAACAGAAAGCCGGAGGATTTTCTGAAATCACTTTTGCCCTTGGAATTAAGGGTTCTCTTTCCCAAATATTTGTCCATGTTGATCCTCACAAAATTAATTATCTCTAAACTTTGATGTGGACCTAAGCAGAAAATACAGCAAGGAAGTAAACCCTTCAAGGTGCAGTCCATCTGTGTAAGTGGGAGGAAGGCTTTCCCAGAGAGCTAAATGATTAGCTTTCAATGCCCGGCTCTTTACAATCACTTTGCAAGACGCCTGGCCTCCTTCAAAGGGAAAGAAAGAAAGAAAGAAAGAAAGAAAGAAAGAAAGAAAGAAAGAAAGAAAGAAAGAAAGAAAGAAAGAAAGAAAGAAAGAAAGAAAGAGAAAAGACATGAAAAGAAAAGAAAACTCTAACGGGTGGACTGAAACGCCATTCTTCCCAGGGGACACTCATTTGGGGCTCCTGGGCCGAGGCTTTGTGAGCCTCTTGCCCGCGCCCCCGCCCTTCCTCCCACAGGGGCTGCTCCTCCAAGGTTCCTGAGGCCACCTGCTCCTCAGAAGAAAAAACGGAATAGTGTGAACACTATCGCAGTGCGCGCCCCTTGCCAGAGGGAGGAGGGGGAGGTGTTCCCGGAAAGCGTGCTTTGTCGCGAGGGTCGCCCAGCCGCCCGCAGTGCCAGGGAGGCCCTACAGAGCTTCTGTCCCCGGCATCACTCAGGGCTCTCTTCCAGGAAACCGAGTCCCGCGGCTCCCGGAGCTCTCTCTGTGCCCGGCTCGGGGCCAAGCGGGGTACCCGAGCCGATAGCCCCGGCGCCTGAGCTGCACCCCGCCCACCAGGCCGAGCTAACGGAGAGGCCACGGAGATCCCAACACATCCCGCCTCCAGCCGGTGTGGCACCTGCTGGGCCCCGCTAGTCCAAAGATCTGGACTAGGACGTGGAGCTGTCCTTCCCGCCAGCCAGAGAGTCATGCCCCAGCCTCTGGGTGCTCGGGGCCCCTCTGCCTAACCCTCAGTGATATCTGCCCTTGGGCGCGTGTCCCCGGGGCCTTTGCCAGCCCAGTCCGTCTGCAGCGCCCCCACCCTGACAGGCACGGCTGCAGGGGTTGCGTCCCCAGCTCGCCACCCACCCCGCCGGATCTTACCTTGTGCGGCGCCCGCAGCAGCCGATGGACCCCGGCCAGCTGGGTGCCCAGAGCCAGGTCCTCGCGGAATGTGAACAGCGGTGGCCGGCTGGGCTCTGGGAAGTTGGTACTGTTAAAAGGATCGGTGTCGTCCAAGAATTGCACGCGACAAGCCAGCGTGGCCATAATGCATCCCTGCCCCGTGGGGCGCGAGCCCCAGGGTCAGCGGGCCGCGAGGGTTGGGACGCCTGGTCTACGCGAAGGGAAGCTGCCGCAGCCGCCGCTAGCAGGCTCGCGGGCTTGCAGGCTACGGCGCGCCCGGCTGAAGCCCGGACTCCGGCCACGGGGGGCGGGGCGGGGGCGGGACTGCGCCCCCTCCCACCCCTCCCGCTCGGGCTCCTCCCCCCACTCGGTTTCCCCGGCACCGGGACGGGCTTCCCCGACCTACGCGACCGCTGCAGGGACAGGGAATGCGAGAGCCACTCGCACAGCGTCCGCAGCCCTGCGCCTAGCAGGGATCAGCTTGCAGGAACGCCCCTACGCAGAGCCGGCTGCACGTGCACCCGCCGCCCAGGTTCCAGCTGCACCAGCCTCGGAGCGCGGGCACTGGATTGGGGACAAGACTGTTCTCTGACTACGTTACCCCTGGGACAGAACACAGCACAACCCTTTGCAGATGAAGACGATAGTGCCTTTCTGCTAGGCACGCAGAGGCGAGGAACCAGTTCTCTGCAACCCTGTGGTTAGGAGACCGCAATCCTGAGCCCGAGTGAGGACTCCAGGGAGGTTTGCGTCAGAGAGAAAAGGAGCTGAGGAGAAGGAGTCTAGGAATCCCAGCAGCTTTTCTTGAGCCCAAGGGCACCCAGAATGAGAACCGATAGGCTGCAAGGAGAGGCTCCACGACCCCAAAGCCAGGCCCCAAGAGCACCCTAAGAATTATGGTTGAACCTTTCCATCGTCACCACCCCTCTCCTGGGTTAGGTCTCCGGAAATTCTAACTGGACCATCTGTAGCAGAGGAGGAGGGGTGCTTCTGGACAGATCTCAGAACGATGAAAATGCGGGAAAGAATCGGAGGGTTCCACTCGAAACCCCGGGAATTTGAGTGAAGCTTGACAGTCCCCCTGCTTCTTCCAGCCTGGAGACTTAATACTCCACGCAGCACATCCCGGCTCTCTTCGCTGCTCACAGGCGACCCCTAACGTTTCAAAAAGAACTGACCGCCTTTTCCATTCCCAGGCTGCATTGCTGATTCCTAATCCGTCTGCCTAAAAGGAGCACCTGTCGTTGTTCACAACCAAGAGGGCTCCTAATTCGTCCCTCTCCCTTCTCCCTAGTTTCAAGAGAATAGCAACCCTTGTCCATCAGCTAGCAGCTTTACTCGCAGCTTTCGCGGTGCCGCTTCTGTGGACTCTTCGCAAGCATGTGCAACCTCCTGGAGGTTTCTCTGGCCTCTTTTTACAGCCTCTGATTCCTTCATCAGTTGTCCTAGTCTGTTTTGATTGGTAGGGAGACTAGTTTTTGAGACAAAATTTGAACCGACTGTGGTGGTGCATGCCTTTTGATCCCAGCATTCAGGAGGCAGAGGCACGCAGATCTGTGAGTTTAAGGCCATCCTGTTCTACAGCACTAGTTCCAGGAAAACCAAGTCTACATAATTGAGACCCAGTCTCAAAAGCGGGGAAGGCGTTGATGAAGCCCACATTGACTCAAACTCACTATCCTCCTGCCTCAGCCTCTCCAATGACACGATGCACCCTATTTGACTCATTTCTGCCTTCTCAGATTTTTGATGCTTAGTCTTTATCCACAACTTGACTGCATTTAGACTCACCATGAAAACATGCCTCTTAAGGGTGTCTTTAATGATGTTTCCAGAAAAGTTTGATTTCTTTTTTTTGTTTTTTTTTTTTTGGTTTTTGTTTTTGTTTTTGTTTTTCGAGACAGGGTTTCTCTGTGGCTTTGGAGCCTGTCCTGGAACTAGCTCTGTAGACCAGGCTGGTCTCGAACTCACAGAGATCCGCCTGCCTCTGCCTCCCGAGTGCTGGGATTAAAGGCGTGCGCCACCATCGCCCAGCTCCAGAAAAGTTTGAATGAGGACTAGAAGACTCACCGTGACTAGTGGAGGAACCATCCCGTGGGCTAGCACTAAAGGAGAAAGCTGAGCAGCACAGCCACCTCTCTGTGTGTGACTGTGACACAGCATAGCCACCTCACCTTCCCAGACATGATGGAGAGTCTTAGAACCTGCATCAGCCTGCAGAGTTCAGTGTAGGCAGCGGGAAGCAATCTTAGAGGACGACGTCCCCTCTCCCAACAGTTTGCCCTCATGGTTAGGGACATCTTTTAGTGGTTGGTTTAGGGTTGAGGGGATGGGGAGATATTTTATGGAATTAGGGGTATATTAAAAAAAAGGGATTAACTGGTTTGATGGGATAATTGGTATTAGTGAATTACTGTTTTTAGAAAATTGTATTGGTACTGTTTCCTGTATGTTGATATATTGAATATTGAATGTGAGTGTTCCTACCTCTATTTTTGTATAAAAGAGTATGCTTATAACTTTGTCTATATTGTATTGATACATCTACCATATTACAATGTACATTTCTACCTCTGATACTATTTATATAATAACATTGTTTACATTTGATATGTAATGACATTGTTTACAGTTGAAGATCATTGTCTTCATATATTGCACAGTTCTTTATTCTTTTAGTTAGATAGGTATTGAGAATTACATGTTTGTCATATTTATTTTTAGGTTAATCAGGTCTTTTAGATACATAGAGATTATATTTAGTATAGATAGTATAATCTTCAGCCTCTTCGAAGAGCTATAGAAAATGGCCTTTAATATAACCTAGAATTCTGTGCCAACGAGACACAATTACTCCTGGCAACGCCACTCTACTCCCAAGAGAACGTTGAGCACCAAAGACACTCCACTGGGAGCTTGTCTTCTTGGCAGAACTGGCCTTTGGGTTAAGAAAAGCCCATACCTCAACTTCTGAAAAAGATACAGAATATCCCTAAGTGGATGAAACAGGATTGTCTTATCCTGCCAAGACAGGGTAGGATAGTTCCAAGATGTCAGTTATGTTAGGCCTTAGCCAAAGTTGGTTGACTCAACCTTGCAAACGAGACTTTGGGTGATTGCCCAGGTAGTCCGTTGTCTCTGTCAATTGTTGCACATTTTGGATATCTCTCGTTTGTTAAGTAATATTTATTCCCTTCTCAGATCTTTGACAGAGTTGAAGATTATATAATTGTAGTTACTCTCTACATTTAGACTCCTTGAGATAGAATGTCTAGCAAAACTTTTGTTCTCAATATTGTTTGTTATATTTATTATTTGTTATAGTTGTATTTGGTTTAGTTCTGTCTTATTTAGACAAAAGGGGGAGATGTAGGGTTAAGCCCAGCCTTAGGGGGCGTGTCCGCCTCGGGCGAATGCTTACCTATAAATCTGCCGGGCGCCCCTTCTGCTTCCTGTTCCCCGCAGGAACCATGGTACTGTAAGTCTAATTTCCCCATTAAAGCTGTGTATATATTTTACAATCTGTTTGCATTCATTTATGCCGTTACAGTTCAGGGGATGAATACTGATCCAGCCTTCCATGAAAAACCACATGGAATAGAGATGAGCCATCTCACAGAGGTCCTCACATCAACCAGCTGACAGCCAGCAGACACCCCTCATCCATATCCCCCAAATTTCACCACACCCCTCATATTTCCATTTGTCCAAACCCCTTATTTCCCCAAATTTCCCTCATCGTCATCATCCCCCCATCTCCCACGCCCTTCATGTCCTCCCATTTCCTCTCTCCCTTCATATTTTCATAACTTGGTCACTTCTCCCATTAACAGGTGAACCCTGTTTCTCCATTCTTTGATATTTTTTTTGACAGAGTCTTACCAGGCAGTCCTGACTGTCCTGGAACTCATAGTGATCAGCCTGCCTCTGCCTTCTGAGCGCTGGAATCAAAGGCGTGCACCACCACACCCACTCCCCATTTTTTTTAATTGGGATGGCTTCGTTACTTGCTCTCACAAAAAGAGTGTGTAGAAGTAACAGTGTGTGACTTCTGAGAACAGATCTGAAGAGACTCTGCAGTGCCTCCTCTCACCCAACCTCAGGGAGCTCTGGCCTGAGGCTACAGATCTCATCTGGGGAAAATGCTTCCCAAGATTTCTGAAGATTAGAAAAATGGTTTCTATGCAATAGAACAATGAAACATTGGGCAAGATGATTGCCTACAATCATCTGGAATGAATAAAGCATATGGCCTGAAGCTAAGGAGTTATCTAGGGAGATCTCTAAAATTGTTCAAAGTACCTGTTGGGTGCTTCCAGCTGCACATATAATGAATTTTATTTGCAGGAAGGGAAGAAATCTGGAATCCCTAAACTTAGAATTGCAAAATAAAGCAGTTTCTCATCCCCAGACTTCCAGAAGGCAAAAGATTTAATATTTGTATGTATATAGGTTTTTGCCTATGCACCATATGCATGCAATGCCTGTGGAGGCCAGAAGAGGGTGTTCAATCCCCTAAGCCTTAGGGCCTAAGAGATGAACTTAGTAAAATAAATTTTAGAATGGGATTGTTGGAGGCCTGAGAGATGAATCAGCAGTGTAGAGCAGTTGCTCTTTGCAGAGGACCAGGGTTTGGAAAAATGGAGGCTACACTAGAGCTTGGAGCTAAGAGCCATAGAGAAGGGTGAATGTAACCATACCCAAGGGCACATGTGCAGGGCTGCCATGACAGACGGTCACGTGTGTCTCCGGCTCGCTCCCTAAGTGGAAGTGTGTGCTGATGGGATTCTGCCTCAGGCTCAGCACTGACCACTGGGAACGAATGGTCATGTAACCTGCCATTTTTTATTATTGGTTTTTCGAGACAGGGTTTCTCTGTAGCTTTGGAGCCTGTCCTGGAACTAGCTCTTGTAGTTCAGGCTGGCCTCAGTCTCACAGAGATCCGTCTGCCTCTGCCTCCTGAGTGCTGGGATTAAAAGGTATGCAGCACCACCACCACCGGGTGTAACCTGCCTTTTTAAGTCAAGGGTTCTGGATGTGCTCCACCTAGAAGGTCTCCTCGCCTGCGTGCACCCTCAGTCAGTGAGTGGCTTCTTGGCCACTTTCCCAGCCTCGGGGTGCTGCCTGCTTCTCAAATCTGTGTCAGTGTATGGTGACTTTCTGTTGCTGCAATGAAATACCATGACCAAAAGTGACTTCAGGAAAGATGAGTTTATTTTGGCACAAGGTTCCAGAGGGAGCATGAGCAAGAGAGCCATGGCAACAGTCAGCAGGAGCAGGAAGCTAAGTGATCACCTTTAATTTTATAAGAACCGTGGTTTTCCTCACTGTGGAAAATTCCCCCCATGAATTTCCATGCACAGGAAAAATGAGAGGGAAGTGGAGTGGGGCTGTAAACTCTCAAAGCCCACTCTTGGCACCGTGTATCCTGCAGCAAGGCACCTGCTAAGGGCTGTAGAACCCCTTCAAGCAGCACTAACTGGGACCAAGCATTCAAATACATGAACTTTGAGGCAACAGTTCTCATTCAAGCACCATGCTTAGCTTGGCTTTTGATTGTGGCAGTTCTGTACTTCCAAGATACAAATATTTCAAGTTGAAAGGTGTCAAGTAATAAACCCTTGGTTCTATAGGTCATCATTTCAGCTGGGCTCGGCAGTGTCCCTCCTGCTGCGGCTGTCATCTGAGCACATCGCTGGAATGAAGCAATTAAAATCGTCTCCCACTACGTCTAGGGGTGTCTGCCGGCTGTCAGCCGGTTGAGGTGGAGGACTTCTGTGAACAGCGCACCTCTATTCCATGTGGTTTGTCATGGAAGGCTAGATCAGTGTTCCTCACATGAACTCCACAGACTGCGGCAGATGCTAAGAACCAAGAGCAGGTGCTGTTCAGTCTCTTGATCCCTGGGCTCAGATTTTGAGCTGCAGCTAACGATATAGATCAGCAGGTAAAGTTGCTCGCCAAGCCTTACCACCTGAGTTCTTTCCCTATAATCCACACGGTGTCAGAAGAGAATCAACTCCCTAAAGCTGTCCTGAGTTCCACACACTCAGGCACACACAAAAATGAATGTATGTAATAACAACAAAATCAGTGTCCATTTGACAGCTCTTGAAAGGGTTGGACAAAAAGTCAGGACCACCCCGGCTCAGAACCTGGGTACTAGATTCTGCCCCTGCAGAGGTAAAAGTGAAGGCATAAATTTGCAGAGAGCCCTGAGGACCCCAAGATGAGGAACTGCTGCAGTCATCGGTTCAGCAGTCAAATACATGACATACAGTCCTAGACGCACACAGCTCTCTGTAGAGACACATGTTTGGGCACATGTGTGGAGGTACACATGCATACACAGGAAGGGAAGCAGGAGAGAGGAGCAGGCTATACAAAACAAAGCTACATCCTTGAAGGAAAAACAAAGCACAAATCTAAGAAAAATGGACCCCAAAAGACTGGTTCGTGCTAAGCAGACTGAAGAGTAAGGTACTGAAGCAGTCAGTCAGGCGTCCCTTCTGAAGGACCCCACCACCAGTGATGCAGTCAGTCAGGCGTCACTTCTGAAGGACCTCACCACCAGTGATGCAGTCAGTCAGGACGTCCCTTCTGATGGACCCCCATCACCAGTGATGCGGTCAGTCAGGACGTCACTTCTGAAGGACCTCACCACCAGTGATGCAGTTTTCCTCGGAATCCAAAACCCCTCACCGACACTCAGCTGTTGAGAAATGCTGACCTGATATCAACTAGTGCTCAGAATCCTGAAAGAAAAAACTCTGCTTACCTAATGCTGCCACCGGGTGGTAGACATGGCTCAACTTAGGCATTTCAAGATACTGCCCTGTACCACAGTAAGAACTGTGGTTTTCCTCAGTTTTCAGGTGAGATTTAGAGGTCTTCTGTCACTTATTCAGAGAGAGTATTATTTGCCATGATTTTAATTTAGGGATTTGTAAAGGGAAATACGTAGATGTTAATTCTGCTAGCACAAAAAAAGAGGATGAAAGAGCCTGTAAGAGGCTGTGGGTGGGCCTAGCTTCCCTTCAGTTTCCATGCGCTCCCTGAGCTGGCCCTGTGATGGGAGAGGCCTGGCTTTTCTCAGAAATCCCAGGTGCTTGAAACAATACATACCAAAGGAGGTTTGGGTTGCCGCCAAGTTCCTAAGGATCCTCAAGTCCCAACCAAGATCTTAATCCCAACCAGGTCCTCTAGATGCCTAAATCCTATATTTTCTCTTTCTGGTGAACCCCCACCTCTCCTTTAGCTACTTGTAGGTAGAATTTTTTGTCAGGGACCACAAAAACATTTTTGATTGGCTGACAGGAACCCACTCCCAGATAACCACACGGAGACTCTTAATTATGAAAGGTTGGCTCTTTAACTTAAATGAACCCCTTTCTAGTAACCTATGTGCCACCCCAAGGCTCGCTCACCTCATCTAAGTACTGTCCATCCTGCTTCTTCTGAGTCTGCCTGGCCACCCTCAGATCCACCCTTCATCTTCCCAGCATTCTCTCTGCCCCCAAAATCCTGCCTCGCTACTGGCTGTTTAGCTAATCAGAGTGGCATGTACTCACACAGTGTAAGAGAATATTCCACAGGTACTTGTCTTATTGCTGAGACAAAATACATGACAAAGGCAATCTAAGAGCATTTCTTCAGAACATGGTGGCAGGAGCGTGAGGCAGCTGATCACAGTGCATCCAATCAGGAGGCAGAGATGAATGTTGGCGCTCAGTTTGCTTTCTCCTTTCTGTTTAGTCCAGGACTCCAGCCTCTAGGGTGGTGCTGCCCACGTTTGAGATGGATACACACCCATTAACCTTGACCATCCCACACAGACGTGTCCCGAGTTGTCTTCAAGGCCATCCTAGGTCCTGTCAAGTGGACAACTTAAACCATAACCACTTCCCCATGAATAAAGGAAAGGAGGGCAACGAGGGCAAAATTGGACCTGAGAGCATCATCTAATGCTACCACTCCACTGTCACTCCAAACAGCAAATGCCACTTTGGGACATGCTTGAATACCGCACACCGCACCCCCATGTGTGCATTCGGTGCACTTTTACCCAGTTTGTGAGCTTCGGGCAAGGGGGCTGGAGGTTAAAATACATAGACACACACAGACAGAGACAGCGACACGGGTCATCCTTGAATTCACCAAGATTGCCCCCCCCCTTTATTGTGTTCAGGGGCAGATTATATAGAGATAGCCACGCCCCAGCCAAACCCACCAGAAACCACGCTCCTGCCATCAGGAACTCCTGAAGGTCTCGTGCTCAGAGCAGCTGTAGGCACTCAGATCAGGGGATTACAAGAAATTCAGGATCTGGGGTCTCACTGCTCCCAACATCTCCCCCCTAAATTTTTTTATATAAAGGAAAACCCTCCTGACCCCTCAGCCTTTTGGTCTCTACTGCACCTAGATTCACCTTGGCCAGCACTCTATTGAACCTGTACTCAGGAGAGAGTGACAGCATCTCCTCGGGAGAATACTGGCTTTTAGGGAACACAGAGAGC
The DNA here is from genome assembly GCF_000317375.1 of Microtus ochrogaster. Lineage (NCBI taxonomy): Eukaryota > Metazoa > Chordata > Mammalia > Rodentia > Cricetidae > Microtus > Microtus ochrogaster. The sequence goes on from NC_022020.1 coordinate 2,702,270, forward strand.
AACTTAAGCCTGTAAGACAGGTAGATTCAAGTATCCCAGAGACTGTTGGTTCCTCATACTATTTCCCACACACCCTCTTCCCCTCAAGTGAACAGAGGTGTGTGACCATTTCAGACTCGGGACTTTTAAGGGAGTGGCTTTGCCATGACCCCAGGAGCAGTCAGAAACCACTGCTCCTTCAGCAGTCCCCTAAGTAACATACCCCAGCTGCCATACCCCCGTGGCACATTCATTCTTGTCAGCTGAGTGCATGGAAGACACCTTCTCCCTCGTGCACCTCTTTGGCTTCCCTAGCAGCCCAGCTGATCCTGCTTCTGCTACGTGACCATATGCTGCATTCTCATGGGTTTTCTGATCTTACACAGGATTCAAAGATGAATGCCCATGGCAACAGGCGTTAAGATTGCCAGCAGTAGGGTCCCCAGTCACCACTGGACCCAACCTCCCATTTGAGCTATGGTATTCAACCATCCCTTTGGCTAAACAGTTAAATCTGGTGTGCTAATTGTAACATTTCAAGGGCTGTTCAAGTAACCATTGAGTTGTTTCACCACAGAAGAGGCATTAGCAATATTAACAGATGTCATAATGAACAAGACATTTGTTGTACCAGCCATAGGTCCACCTGCTCCTACAATAGGGCAGTCTCTTGATTTAAATTCGCTCTGGTGCAGACTCTTCGCCGTGCAGAGCCTGGAACTGCCACTGCCTTTTCCTTGTCCCACCGCTGCGTTCTTGGGCAGCCCAGTGAGGTCTGTGCTCCAGCTTGTCTCAGCTCCAGCACTTGTTGCGTTTGCTGATACTTCTGGCACTGCTGTGGCATCCGCCAGGCTAGGCACCAACTGGCCTGAGGCAACGTGCCTTCCACCACAGCCACCTAGCAAAGCTCTGCTCCAGCTGCCTTCTAGCCCCAGCTGCATTTGTTCTGGGTCCAAACTAGTGCATGGAGTGGAGCAAAACTCAGGGAAGCAGGCTTGCTGCTCTGCAACCACGGAAGGGGCCTCACTTAGGGAATTTGGGCGTTGTCAATCTGTCTGGCTACTTCCTGCTGAGCGGGGACACTGCATTCTTGGGCGTATTTACTGCATATTACTGCCATTTTCCAGCCACGCTCCGACTTGGGTCGCGGCCACGGGAAAAAGGCAGATCGGTGAGAGCGTGGCCCTGCGGCCCTGCAGGGCTGTTGCGGCCATGATGGCGGCTGCTGCTGCTAACACTGCACTGCAACATTTCTGGAGGTCTTGGTAAATCAAATCACATGCTAGCCTCATTTAAATCTCTAATAAGTCCTCAGGTTCTCATCCTCTGTGGAGACAAAAGCAGAACCTCTTTTTCAAAACATCAAATCCTTAAGCCCATATTTAAAGTCAAAATACCTTTCTTAGCAGTTCCTAGAATCAAATGTCTTTCTCCAGTCCAGAACACAAAAGACAACACAACCAACATCATGCATCTGTACACATTTATCTTTTTAAGCTATATACATCCTTTTTTCAGCGCCTCAGTGAAGACAGGATTTCTCTGTGAAACATTCCTGGCTTGACCATGAATTCATTTTGTAGACCAGGACAGCCTTGAAATCACAGCAGTCCATCTACCTCGAACTTCCAAGTTATGTTAATAAAGGTGCGCTTTTACCCAGTTTGTGAGCTTCGGGCAAGGGGGCTGGAGGTTAAAATGCACAGACACACACAGACAGAGAGACAGTGACACGGGCCATCCTTGAATTCACCAAGAATGCTCCCTTTTTTGTGTTCAGGGGCAGATTATATAGAGATAGCCACGCCCCAGCCAAACCCACCAGAAACAACTCTCCTGCCATCAGGAACTCCTGAAGGTCTCGTGCTCAGAACAGCTGTAGGCACTCAGATCAGGGGATTACAGGAAATTCAGGATCTGGGGGGTCTCACTGCTCTCAACACCTGAAGGCCCTTGAGGCCAGAGGCAGTTGTAGGTAAAAGAGGGCAGGTGATGGCACTGTCCTGTCCATCTCTACTGGACCTCCCTTGGCTTCCCCCAGACTAATCTCACATCTCATTGATGTACCCCTGTCCTTGGACTGCTAATCAAAGCAGTATCGTGTTGTGATTGGCTGACACAAACCACCAGACCCTCTGAACTTGTTCTGTTAATGCAATGGGAGGTGCAACTGGGGAGAAAACCACACTTGGGTATTTGTTCTTATGCTTCCTGTACCTCTGAAGCAAAGCCCCTTGCTAGTAAACAACAGTGATCAGAATGATCAGAGAGTAAACTCTAGACCTCAGCCCCTCAGATCTCAGCCCCTCAGGCCTCAGCCCCTCAGATCTTAGCCCCTCAGACTTCAGCCCCTCAGATCTCAGGTCTATCACTTACCAGTTGGAAAACCTAGATCAAGCAACTGACCTTGGCCTCCGTTTTTTCATCTATAGAGGTGAGACTAGTAAACTCCTAATAATGGCCTTCAAGAGGATCACACTGTTCTCTCCACCTGCTTAGAACGTTGCCCACAATCATGAGTCAGCAGTTTAGGACGCAGCTCCAGTTTGATCTCTGCTAGGTTCTACTCCCATCTTCACTGGGTAATTTCGCCTCTCTGCTTATCTCCACGGGGTGTTTGGGATCTGTGAGGCGTGCAGCAGAGTGCTTGCTCACCCTATTCTTTCACAAACATTAGCAAGTGTGACGCTGTGGAGAAGAGAGCTTGAGATGTGCAGAGGCACACTCTCTAGCTGGGCAGGCTTGTGTAACGTATAAACCTACTCCATTTTATAAAATTAAAACACCATTGTGCACCTGAAATAAATCCAACACAGCCGTGATATATAATCTTTTGAGAAATTACTACACTAAGTTTGTTACTCTTTCAAGAATTTCAAGATTTATATTTATTCATGAGAGGAGGCTCATAATTCTCATAAATAGCTGAGAAATATGAGCATGACATATTAGACAGCTGAAAAATATACTCGGGACAAAAAATAGTATAAATAAAAAGATTCAGTCCATCAGAAAAATGTAGAAGTCGGTACATAATCCCAGTATGCGAAAAGCAGAGGCAGGCAGATCCCCATGAGTTCAGAACTAGATAAGTTCTAGGCCAGCCAGACATACACAGTGAAACCCTATCTAAAAATAAAATTTTTTTAAACTAAGGAAAAAAAACAGAAATTTTAAGTGTGAACACACATACATAAGTAAATAAATAGATAGATAACTAAATGCCTTCAAAATATATAAATCAAGCTGAATATGGTATGGTGGTTCATTCTCTTGGGAGGTGAGGACAGGAAAATCAAGCCAGCCTGAGAGATAGAAGCCCTGTCTCAACCCCTGCTTCCAGAAATATATAGAATGAAAGCCAGGCAGATGCTCTCTAGTTGCTGACAGCCTGCTGACCTTTTGCAGTGTTGAAATGTACCCAATAAACTTTGTGGTTTGGGTTTTTCGAGACAGGGTTCCTCTGTGTAGCCTTGACTGGCCTGGAACTTGCTCTGTAGACCAGGCTGACCTCAAACTCACAGAGATCTGCCTGCCTCTACCTCCTGAGTGCTGGGATTAAAAGTGTGCACCACCATCATCTGGCCCAGTAAAACTATTTTTAAAAATGGGGCCACGAAAATGCCTCAGCCGATAAAGGCACTTGCCACCAAGCCTGACACCTGAGTTTGATCTCCAGAACCCACGAGGTAGAGAGAACCAACTCCCACACAAATAAAAAACAAAAACAAACAAACAAACAAAAACTTCATCTCCTGAGTATCATGAAAAAATTTCATTGTCTGCGACTGTTCAATGTTTGGACGTGAGATGTGGGGAGGTCTTTTTAGGTGTGGGCAGCCCTGATAAGCCTTATCTGCAGCCCTGATAAGCCTGGTCAGTGCCCACGCGCAGAGGTCAGGGAGCACGGGTTAAGAGTTTGTTGGGTCTCCAAAGGCAGTGAGTGGTACTCATTCTAAGACTAAGTTCTACTGAATCAAGTCACAGGTCTCAATAACGTAGACAACAATGTGAAAAGAAACTTTAATGCTTTCTGGAGAAGAAATGTTAGACGATAACGCCCGGGTATTTCTGGGAAGCAGGTGAGTCAGGACACTCCACGCTCTTTCAGCACGGGCAGCACCTCAGATCCCACCGACAAGAAACAGGGAGAGGATATATCCAAGGACGCGTGCATCAGGTACACACCAAAGTTCACCTGTGAGAGAGGCGATGGTCACAAGACAAGCCATTTTATTTTGAAAGTTGATAAAGTCATTTGCAGCTTGCTTTTAATCCCAGCGTTCCAGAATGCAGAGGCATGTTCATGTGTGTAGAGGTGCACACGGGTGCATATGGAGACCAGAGGACAACCCTGGCTGCTGTTTCTCAGGTGCCATCCACATTGCTTATTGAGACGGGGTCTCTCATAATCTGTTACTCACCAGGTAGGGCAGGCTGGCTGAAGAGCCCCTGGAGTTTCTACCTTCCCAGTCTGGGATTACAAGCATGTATCAAAGTGTCCAGTTCAGCGTGTGTGTGTGTGTGTGTGGGTGTGTGTGGGGGGGTGTGGGTGAGAGAGAGAGAGAGAGAGAGAGAGAGAGAGAGAGAGAGAGAGAGAGAGAGAAAGCTCTTCAGCTTGCAAGGCATGCATGCACTCTACAGGTTGAGCTATCTCCCCAGCCTATAAATGTATTATTTATTTGAGCCTCACTGTAATCTAGGGCAACTACAAACTCTCTATGTAACCATGGATGTCCTTGAGCTCCTTTAGGGATCTAGGAGTTATCACCATACCCTGCTTCAAGAATGCTTTAATGACTGAAACTCTTCACAAAGTCCTAACAGAAGATACAAAGCTAAACATAAATGTTTCTAGTGAATCAGTATATCAGACACTCAGCTTTTATAATCAAGACTCTACAACCGCAACCCTGAGTCTTTTACCCCCAAGAAGATGAACTGCTGGGCTAGGTATCATGAACTTCACCGAGCCCTCTCAGGAGATCCTCTACCCACGGAGCCATCTGACCTTTTAATGAGATCTCTGTGGTGAACAAAATAGTTATCAGGATAGTAGGATTAATGTTTTCATGTGGTGGTAGGGATGGAAGCCAGATCCCGGTGCGTGCTAGGTGAGTGGGCTCTCTACCACTGAGCCACATCCCCAGCCTTGTTATTTTTATATTCCTTCTATATTCAATAAGATCTAAGAACATTAAAATGCTTATAATAAAACAGCAACCAACACAGGATGAGACATTGGATGGCAAGGAAAACAACAGGAAACCAGGAGCAAGCTAGGGACGTTGACTAGAGCATTGGGAGGGTACAGCAGCAAACCCTCCACTGCTGAAAACTACTCAGCACTCCTGTCAGAATAGTTATGTGCCAATGGCAGGCCAAGATCTTAAAATGGGGCTTCCAAGTTGGGCACGCATACCTACCTTTCTCCCCCGACTCTCAGAAAGCTTCTGGAAAACATCTTGGTTCCGCTGCCCTGTTTGCTGGTCAATACATATCATCTGACACCTGTGACAAGGCCCCAGGACCTGGCAGGAGAGAAGGGAAATGCAGTGAGGCCATCACGCTTTGTATGGTGGAATCACAAACATACGACCAACCTCTGAGCACAAACGCAGCCCCTCTTTGCAGCATTTCCTGGGAATGGACCATCTGAGGTTGCGGGCTAAAGGCACAAGAACAGCGGAGACAAAGAAAGGAGCAAAAGACAATCTTGATGGTTCCTAGAAGTGGGAGGAATCTGAGGACGGAAAACACTCAGAACTGCAAAGACAAACAGAAACCACCACTGAGCCAGGCTCAGGGCACCAACTATGCACACAGAGATTTAACCTACAAAGGAAGTAGAGGTATAAACACAGAATCACAAGCAGGGATTTGTCCACATAATGCTGACAGTGTGGAAAACTTGTATATTAGACATCACACGGTACTGAAGATAACACATCTATGTGATGCTTACCACAAGAATTAAAATTAATCTACAAGAAGCTGGGGGCGTGGCTCTGTGAGTTAGGTGCTTGCCCACATGCATGAAGCCCTGGGTTCCAACCCCAGCCCTGCATAAAACAGGTGTGGCAATCCACGCCTGTAATCCCAGCATTCAGAAGGTGGAGGCAGAAGATCAGAAATTCAAGTTCATCTTCAGCATGACAATGCTTGCCTGAGCTACATAAGACTTTTTAAAAAAAAAATCATAAAGGCCTTGAAATAGAACGGGGGTGGGGGGTACTTGTATTCTGTAATTGAAGAAGCAAGCAAAGTCTATGTGTATTTTCTATGTGTCTACAGATACACACGCCTACATACCCAATACAAAAATAAATAAAATCCCCTCCAGCTGCTTGGCATAGGTCATATGGTATGAGAGGACTCAGCAGTCATTGGCCAGAGCCTTTACCACTTTCATAACAAGAGGGGAAAGACATCAATATTAACAGCAAGTTTACATCTTGGCAGTGATGAGATTGCTCTTTTACTACACATGCAAGATGCAAAATGGCTTTTTTAAAAAGACAGAATCTCCGTACATGAACTGAACTCAAGAGATCCTCTTGCTTTAGCTACCTGAACAGCTAGGATCACTGTGTCAGTGACTGGGTTTTCCCCATGGCTGTTTGTGCCTCTGCTTATTCGTGGGTCAGTATGGTTCGCCGAGGTTAGAAGCACTCACTGATGCAGCTGAGCCCTGGCCTGTGCTATAGTCTGCACTCTAGCTGATGGGCATCCATCTGCTGGGAAATGGTGTCCGTGTGGTTCAGAGCTCCACATTCCCAGGCCCTGTGAGTGGTAGAGGGTGCTGGAAAGAATAGCAGGTGCTCACAACATCAATTAAGATACATTTCCTCATCCAGCAGCTTATCTGGATGTGTCCGGGAGTCCAGACACTACTAGAGGGATGCCAAGCCCAGGCCCCACACACCTTCATGCTCAAGTGGGAGCACCCACTGCTGGGGATGGGGATCCTGAGACAGGGGCCAGTTCAGCTCATATGGAGACACTCTCAGCTACCCTGGAAAACAGTGTCTCCCACGAGCTGGCAGAAGGGATGCCAGGGACTAACAGGAGCCACCAGAGCCAGGTCCAGACAGCTTCTCCTCACAGACAACACTTTGCATCAAAATCTCATCATTTTGTTGAAAAGATCCTCAGAAAAGTTTCTCAGGTGGCAGGAGACATTTGCCAGATATTCTTTTATAAATACATATGCATCCATACACAGTTCCTTTTTAAGCCTTCCTTAGTTTTCTTTTAATATGTATCTTTAAAAAGCATTTACTGTCATAAATGCCTGTTGAGAAACAAGCCAAAATATAAGCCCGTGCAGAGTCAAAAAGGGGAAAGTCACAGTCTTCATCTCCCCTGTGGTAAACAGACAGCAGCTTGGGGAGATCTAGGTTCCTCTGGGAGACTCTCCTGCAGACTCGTCTATGAGAGACTTTCTAGATTGGGCTAGTGGGTGTGTGCTGACCCACCCTAAATGTAGTCATCACCATCCCATGGGCTGTGGTCCCAGACTGAACAAAAGCCACCGCTGATCTCCAGCATCCACGCTCTCCTCTTCCTGCCTGTGGACTCTGCGTGACCAGCCACCTCACTCCTGTTGCCGTCTTTCTCACCATGACAGACGACACCCTCAAGCTGTGAGCTGAAATTAAATCTTCCTCGCTTGAGTTGCTTTTTCAGTGACTACAGCAATCAGAAAAGGAACCCATCCAACCTCTCCATTCTCAGAGACAAGGTCTGCTACATGGCTGACGATCACCCCAAACTAAGTTCTACACCCAACCCTGCCTCTGCCACTTTGTGGGAAGCACACTGACATCTGAGAGGCCACCTGGGTCCCCTTCCATGTCAATACAGGAAGAACTTCCTCTTCCTCCTCCTCCTCACACTTCACAGTTCTCAGGGTGAAAGCTTGGTCTGTCTGAGTTCATGTTCTTAGCTCTTTGAAGCCATGAAACAGTTCCTAATGACTCAGCTTCTGTTGTGCTATGAATATAAAATCCCCCACCTGGGGAGCTATTTTGGCACATTGTGGTCTCTTTACGATGTGGAGCTGCTCTCAGGAAGTAGTCACTTGGGGGCAGGGCCTAGAGCTGGCCCTAGCTTTTTGTTCACTGTTTCTTGATTGGCCCAGATATGAGCAAGCAGCCTCACTGTTGGCACCACATCTGAGAGCCATTCCCATCCCCCGCCCCGCACCATGGAGGACTGTAGCTACCCTGAAGCCATGAGCCCAAATAAACCTTTCCTCCCTCAAGCTGCTTCTTGTCAGGTATTCAGTCACAAGAAAAACAGCCAGTATGGTCTCGATAATTTTTAGTGATGGTCTTGATGCATACGAGTCACCTACTTGGATTTATTCTTTTTTTTTTAAAATGGGAACCAAACCTGAGCCATCTGAAAGGGCAGTCAGTGCTCTTAACTACTTAAGTGGTGTAGGGGGTCCTTCTGTTTGTGTGTTGCTTTCATTGGTTAATGAATAAAGAAACTGCCTTAGCCTAGTTGATAGGGCAGAACTTAGGTAGGTGGGGAAGACAGAACTGAATGCTGAGAGGAAGAAAGGCAGAGTAGGGGAGAGCCACCATGGAACAGCCAGAGTCAGACATGCTGAATCTTTGTCGGTAAGCCACTGTCATGTGGTGATATACAGATTAATAGAAATGGGTTGAATTAATATAGTAGTTAGCCAGTAAGAAGTTAGAGCTAATGGGCCAAGTAGTGATTTAATTAATACAATTTCTGTGTGGTTATTTCAGGGCTAAGTCAGCGGGTGGCCAGGATGAACAAGTGGGCCCTCACTGCAACATTTAAACTATCACTCCAGTCCCTATTTGGAATTTTAAGGATCGGTTTCTCTGAGTGAGGTTGAGCTAATGTGTATAAAGTAGTGATGACTTAGTGGCATCCAGTTAAAAGCTACTTTCTCAAAGAGATGCTCCAGTCCCTTAGCAACTGCCATAGTGCCCACTGCCATCCACAGACGTGTCTTTATTTTTGGAAGGCACAGAACTAACTGTATCTTGTCCTATTTCCTGTTTACTGACTACACTGTACAGATGTGGCATCCTTTATTTAACCTTGTTAATAGCTCTGTACAAGCCTAGTCAGAATGTTCCCTAATTTTTTTATGATATAATCATACTTTAGTAAGTAACCTGACCACATCTCTTTGCACGCTTGCCTCAGGGTTGCTGTTAACAGTGGTGGTTTTGCCCCACTGGGGAACTAAACCTAGGGTTTTGCTCACACTGGGCTAGTGCTCTCTACCACTGAGCTACCTCCCCAGCCAGTGCACGGGCTTTTCTATGCAATAGCTTTCTTCAGAATGAAATTACTGGGTCAAAGAGCATGCATAGTTTAATTTCAGTTTGTTTCCATACATTAGAAATGTTGACTATAAAAGGCAAAGCATGCTGAGATGTCACTCAGGAAGGTTCTTCATGCCTTTTCTATGTGTGGCCCCGAGCCTCTGGGGAGACACGGGTGCTGCTGTTGTTAGGTGGGCTTCTGATAGTGAGCCCTGGCACAGTTTTCTTATCCCTCCCTTGTTCCTCCTTCCTCCCTTTGGTCCTCCCTCCCTCTCTCCAAATATCTCACGAGGTATATTTAGCACCTACCTTGGTGCCCAGCAGACTGAGTCAGATCAGATGTTTCTAAAACAGTGGAGATTCAGTGATGGAGAAAAGGAAGAGAAGAGGAGGCCAACAGACAGGACAATGACAGGAGAGACACTGCCAGAACCAGGCTTACAGGAAAGAAAGGAGAATGGCTTTCGAGTTGGTAACTGCTCAGTAGGAACTTCCAGAGTTCATGGGTAAGAAGGATCACCAGGCCTTTTGTGTATCCCCCGCCCCAGGCCTGAGGTCCACTGATGGCGATCTTTTTACTGTTTTTTCTGGGTGTCGGACTGGTGTTGCATTGAAGCACAAGCCTGGGGACACAGGTAGTCGTGAGACAGTCCTGTTACACCCCTGCAATTAGTAGGATCAATTCGTACCCACTGAAGAGCTGAGCGCATTGCCCACCAGTGAGCCATCCTCTGCAGCCCCCAGCTAGCCCTTATCGCTCCTGTCTGAATTCCCAACAATGGCTCACTGGACACTGACTCCACCAGGATGCTTTAGGTCCCAGAGCAAGCTGGGAAAAAGGCAGACATGATCTACACCCTCGTCGCTCAGATGTTGCAGGCAGCATGCTGAGGAGAATCATATTGCTGAGGTGACCTCTAAGCCAATGTTCAGTTGCAATACAACAAGTAGAAGGGGCAACAGGGCAAAGGCCTGAGGCAGGAGACTGGAGGGAAGACCAAGCTTACAGGCAGAGAGATGAGCAGGCTCAGAGGCAGAGCTCATGAGTTTGTCAGTCATGTGAGGATGAAGATGCAGGACGCGGTTTCCCTTCCATCTGTCATGCATTTAAGACTCCTGCAAAGGCTTGGGAGCTGAGAGCAGATGACAATGGGTCTGCCTCTAACTATAATCCCTTCCCCAGCTGCCATTAAGGGCAGAAGCCAGAAGGGAAAAGAAATGGGAGGGAGTGGAGGTGAGGCAGGAGAAGAGAGGGGGGAGGAAGGAAGAGAGAAGGGGAGGGTAGAAAGAAAGGGGAAGGAAAAGAGGAGGAAGGAGAAGGAAGGAGAGGGGAGAAAAAGTAGACTAAGAAAGGAAAGGAGGGTGATGAGGAGAGAGAGGAGGGAAGGGATAACAGAGAGAGGAAGGGAAGGGAGAGACAACAGCAACAAACCATTAAGGGGTCACTAGGCTTCTGGGTCCCCCCTACAAGCTCTATGGCACTGGGAAGCCCAGCATCTTTAAAGAGGACACAGCATTCCCAGAAAACAGACTTAAGCCCAAACACGACACACAGAAGATGGTAAGTGGAGAGAGGGGTACCTGCCACCATCCAGCTCTGGAGTTGAGATCAACAGTCACTGCAGCCTTCGAGGAAGGAGAACCACCTCCTAAAACTTACCTGGAAACGCAAGGAGCCGACGGAAACCTCATCCCATTCCTCTTCTTCAAAGGCCCTCGCTCCCTTGGTGATGATGTTGGCACGGAAGCGGGAGACGAGATCTTTCACTGAGAATGGCACCTCTTTTCTATGCTCGTCACTGTTAAAACAGACCAAGAAGGGTAAGCGGAGGGAGATGCCGGGTGCCCGCACTGTCGTAACAGTTCTACACACTTCACACTCCAGCTCTGACTATGCCTAAGGCCTAAATAGTCACAAAAAAACTTCTCTCAGGAGTGTAAAAGCAAGACACGCCCATCTGTTAACTGTTAGACACGTCCACAGCCCTTCCCTAGGATAAGGTCCCACCTCCAGGGAGAAGCCCATAGGAAGCAAATGGAAGACAAGTTTAGCTGAAGAAACCTGATGAACAGAATAAAAGTTAAGCCTCCAGAAAACACCAGTTCTATAACATGGGACAAGACATAGACAGACAAAGATCTTCTTAGCACAGAGACCACACTCTCTAACACAGGCCGGAACATAAGAAAAAAAATATAAAAGATCATAGAGGAAAATATCCTTTGTTTAATGAGACAGGATCTCCCTCTGTTACCCAGTTTGGCCTCCACTATGCCTTGGCATCCCAAGTACCATGATTTTAGCCTATACCACCAGGCCAACTCATATCATTCCTGATTGAAAGTTTTGTTTATTGCCATGAGCATCTACAAAATGACCTTCTGGGTTCCCATACACCCAGTCCATTCAGAGGAATACACTGAAGACAGTTCTTAGGACTTCTCCGACACAGGAGCACACACTGTGTTAAATCAAAGGATGAACAACACTGTCTACAGTGAAAGAAATCTAAATAAGGATGGCTTCAGTCTGGTGTGGTCCCTACCTAATCTGGGGGTCACTCGGGTGCATGCATCTGTAAACTTCTCTGTGCTGTGGGCTTGGGGTTTTTTTTTTTTTTTTTTGCACTTTGTATACTTCAAACAAATTCCTAGAATTTCTAAATTGGAATATTCTGGGACGTAGCAGGAGACAGTCACTGAACATGGTAGAATGTGCTCTGGGGATAGAGCTGAAAGGCTGTGGGGTTGGCGTGGAAGAATTGTGACATCCCTTCAGAATGGCGGGGGTCGCATATGGAGCCTGGGATTGGGAGATCTAAGCCTAGCTTCACTGCAAGCTGTGAGTAGCTCCAGCAGCGGAGAGGACTACAGTTGGATTTACTTTCAAAGTTGGTACAAACTCCTTTGGGCTTTGTGGAAGGGGAGGTTTCTTCTCTGAAAGCTATTGTGTTACCATGCAAATGGAGGATCAATCTGCATACAGACACTGAGAAACACTGAGGCCTGGCTCAGTCTCTGACCTATGACATTTTTCGGGGCCAGCCAGCCTTGCTCTACTTTAGCTGGTGGGAAGCATATGCCCTGTTGGTAGGAACTAGGGCCACAGCAAGCCTGTCTTCTAACCTTCCACATTAAGGACCCGCTCTCTCCTGTTCTGGATGTCTGTAAGAAGGGTTCCCTGGTTCTGAGAAAATTCAGAACACCAGAAACTCCAAAGCTAAGTCATAATTCTGCACCCGAGGAAACTTGGTCCATGGCCAAGGAACCCTATTGTGTATTCTCTCAAAAGACTAGAAACTCCGATAGCCAATCTTGAGGGAAGGCCAAGGAGAGTCCCGTGGCCCCTTTCAGCTGTATGTGTAGGTGTTCAAGGTGAGAACATGTGTGCACAAGACCACACGTTCCATGATGTGCCGGGAGTACACACCTACCTCCCTGGCCTGTGTCCACCAAGGCCTGACAGACAGCTGGATGACTTTCCCTGGCTACCAGGCCTGCATTTCCTCTAAGGAAGAATCCCAAGAGGTGGGATAGTATCCTAAAAGTATCTGAGCCCTCGGAAGAACACTGGGGGGAGTGAGCCGCCAGGGACACTGTGTCTGAAGGTGTATCTATCTTACAAACAAAAACCTGCTTGTGGTCACACTCAGAATGCTTTTATAATCACTCCTGTGTGAAGTAGGGCGGGAATCCTAAGAGACAGGGGCAAGAGGAAGATGGGCGATGAAATCAGGCCAAGCTGGTAACAAATTAAAACAAGGTGTAGAAATAGAATAATTAAAACCAGAGCTGGGGGTTCTCTGTGTTTCATGAGAGTATCAAGAGAGAGGCCATGCAGATGCTATAGTCTTGACCTTCAATGTCCTCCAAAGCCCACAGTGGAAGCTGGATCCCCATCATTGTCCCACCAGAAATGGTGAAAGCTTTAAGAGGCCCAGACTGGGAGGTGTTTGGGTCACTGGAGACGTGTCCTCAAACGGAACCGTGGGTGTCCCCAGCTCTTCTCCGTTCTCTCACCATGTCCTCCTCCACGGGGCCGCCAACATGACTGACACCCCAGAAGACACACATTCTCTTGACAAGTTGGTTGTCCCAACCTTTGCTACGGCAATGGTAGGCTGTAAATGAGAGCTCTCAGAATTATTAACAGGGACTGGGGCTGAGAAAATGGCTTAGCTGGTCAAACGCTGTGCATCTGAGTTGATCCCGGGCAGGCACACACACACATAGAAAGTCTTGCTTGGCGGCCCCCACTTGTAATCTCAGTGCTGGAGAGGAAGAGACAGGGGGATCCCTGGGACTTGGTAGTTGGCTGGCCTGACCTAATCAATCTGTGAGCAAGGTGGAGAGTGACTGAGAAAGCAGCCTAAGAGTGATCTCTACCCTCCACACCCAATTGAATACAGGTATACCCTTGTACTAATATGCACACATGTGTGTACACACACACACTCAATTTAGAAAGGTAGGGATGGATGGATGGATGGACAGAGGGAGGAATGAAAGAAGGAAGGAAAGGAAGAATGGAGGGAGAGAGGGAAGAAGGGAGGGAGGGAGGGAGGGAGGGAGGGAGGGAGGAAGGCACACAAACAAGAATTCCCCCAAGTGTTCGCTGACTTCACCAGGCCTCATTTCTCAACTGTAACTGAAGGGTGTAGACTCACCAACTCCCAGATCTTTCCTTCCCAGGTGGGTACCAGGCCCCCCAAGGGCAAATAGTTATACATGTCTCTCCTGTCCCCAGGGAAAGGGTCTAACCTGGCATTCAGCTGTTGCTGAAGCTCCAGAACACTCGATGTGTTCACCAGCAGATACTGCGCCTCATTCACCAGGGACAGGGTGGCAGCAGTGCCAGGAGACTTCCCTGAAAGGGAAGCAGGGAAGAAAGGTTGCTGTCCAGGCAATGCTGGTGCCTCGCATCCCCAAGGCCTGTGGTTTATAAAGGCAGATGCCTTCCACAAGGGAAAACATCAGCACTGGGGAAAGCGAGACTGTTCTAAGCATGGCTCAAACCTTTCCAAAGACAGAACAAAGAAAAGTCATGCGGTTCATGCATGAGGACCTAAGTCGATGCCCAGCACTCATGTAAAAAGCCTCCCTCAGTGGCACCCGCTTGTAATCCCAGGGCTAGCCATCCCAGAATATGCTAGCTCTCTGCTTCAAATGATCCAGAGAAGATAATAATAAAATGTGGAAGTGAATTTATTCTGACCAAGAGTTTTGTTTTTGCAGCAGAGTCTTGTTACACAGTCCGACTGGCCCCAGGTTCCCAATCCTCCTGCCTCTACCTCCCCAGGTCACAGGCATGTGCCACCACACTCAGATTCAGAGACAAATCTTGGAAGCAACAGTGCAGGGCTGGAGTGAGTCCTGCCTGCACTGGTTAAAACAAAGAGGCTTGCAATGTATACAGGCTTACAACTTCCATCAGTTATATTCATATGTGTGTGTGTGTGTGTGTGTGTGTGTGTGTGCGCGCGTGTGTATGTGGGGTGTGTATGTGTGTATGTGGTGTGTGTGTGTGTGTGTGTGTGTGTGTGTATGTGGGGTGTGTATGTGTGTTTGTGGTGTGTGTGTGTGTATGTGTGTG
>NC_022020.1:2717258-2718020 GCF_000317375.1 Microtus ochrogaster
TGTGGTGTGTGTGTGTGTGTGTGTGTGTGTGTGTATGTGGGGTGTGTATGTGTGTTTGTGGTGTGTGTGTGTGTATGTGTGTGTGTGTGTGCGTGCGTGTGTATGTGGGGTGTGTATGTGTGTATGTGGTGTGTGTGTGTGTATGTGTGTGTGTGTGTGTGTTAATTCATATGGGTATGTGCCTACACATTCATGGAGGCCAGAAGAGGGCACTGGATCACCTGAGACTGGAGTGGCAGATGGTTGTGAGTCACCATGTGAGCACTAGAAATCAAACCTGAGTCCTCTGGAAGAGCAGCCAGTGCCTTTTTAAAAATTCTTCTATTATATATTTCATACCAACCGCAGTCCCCCACCTCAATCCACTCCTCTTCTCTTTCCCTTCAAAAAAAAAGCAGGCCTCCCAGGGATATCAACCAAACATGGCATATCAAGTTGTAATAAGACCAGGCACCTCTCCTCATATTAAGGCTGGGCAAGGTAACCCATTAGGAGGAAAAGGGTCCCAAAAGCAGGCAAATGAGTCAGAGACAGCACCTCCATTCCCACTGTTCAGAGTCCCACAGAAGACCAAACTACACACCCATAACATATATGCTGAGGGCCTACGTCGACCATGTAGGCTCCCTGGTTGCCAGTTCTGTCTCTATGAATCCAAGTTAGTTGATTTTGTGGGTTTTCTTGTGGTATCCTTGACCCCTCTACAGCCAGTATGTCTAACCGCTGAGTCATCTCTCCAACCCCACAAAGGCCTTAAAGAGG
>NC_022020.1:2718955-2721235 GCF_000317375.1 Microtus ochrogaster
TTTTGGTTTTTCGAAACAGGGTTTCTCTGTGGTTTTGGAACCTGTCCTGGAACTAGCTCTTATAGACCAGGCTGGTCTCGAACTCACAGAGATCTGCCTGCCTCTACCTCCCAAGTGCTGGGATTAAAGGCGTGCGCCACCACCGCCCAGCAAGATTTCTATGCATAGAATAACTCTAAGACAAGATTCCACTGAAGAAAAGAGATGAAATCCAAGTTTGAAAAGGAAAAAAAAAAGAATTAAAATGTCAAGCATGGAGGTACAACTTTAATCCCAGTATCCGGGGGACAGAGGCAGGCAAATCCCTGATCTACAGAGCTAGTCCTAGGATAGCCAGGGCAACACAGAGAGAAACTCTTTCTTGAAAACAAAACAAAACAAAAGCTGGGTGTGGCAGTGCACACTTTTAATCCCAGCACTCAGGGAGGCAGAGGCAGGTGGATCTCTGTGAGTTAAAAGCCAGCCTGATCTATGGAGCTAGTTCCAGGACAGCCAGGGCTACACAGAGAAACCCTGTCTCTGGGGAGATGGCTCAGCCAATAAAGCATGCATGAAAGCAGAAGTTCAGATTGTCAGGACCCATGCAATTCTAGATGCAGTGGTATGCATTTGTGATTCCTACACACCTAAGGTGAGATGGGAGGCAAGACCAGAATTTTTAGGAGCTTGAGGTCCATCATGCAGTGGTAAGCCAGAAACTCTGCCTCAAGCAAGATACATATGTGCGCGTGCGCACACACACAGCATACATACACACTATTTACAACACACTATACACATACCCATGCATGTACCGCATACATACACACAAACACACACACATGCACACACATACCATATACACATTAAGAAGACACGTATATGAGCTATATACATACTTATACGTACATATAGACACAAACAGATACGTTTACATACTCACATATTTTAATGAATACTCATGACATCTAAATAGCTATGGCATTAAGAAGATTATCACAGTACTGAATTAGCTATGGCCGTGGTGGAAAAAATCCTGTACAAGTTTGAGCTCAAAATAACACTAAGTAAGATGTGTGGCAGGACTGGAGAGATGGCTCAGCTGTTCTTCCAGAGAGCCCAGGGGCAGGTCCCAAAACTCACACAGTGGCTAACAACTGTCTTCAATTCCATTTCCAGGGCATCTGACTCCCACTCTGGCCTTTAAGGGCACTGCACACACATGATACACAGACATGCAAGCACATAAAATAAAAAATAAATGAAACGTTCTACATATACCATCTTTTGCAGCTCTTTAAACTACCTTCGCAACTTTAGGTGAAAATGTAAGAATACTCTGGGGGAAAATGAAACTTAATTATTTTCCTAAATTCTCCAAACACAAACTGGTGGAAGGCCAGCTAGACCCAGGGAGCTTTGCACCGGGAATGGCATCCTGGAAGCAGGCATAAGTGCCACGACCCGGCTCGGGCTCCACATTGTGCAGGCCTCTCCTCTCCTCTGTGCCCACACCGTTGTTACACCCAGGCTTGCTTCTTCTCCAAGTGCCAGCTGTGGTTCTATGCTCCCGTGTCTCCTACTGCAATGAAGCTGTGCTCCAAGCCTCAAAGGAGGCCACAAAACTCCCAGGTTAAAACTCTGCAGTGTGTCTTGCAGCCACAAGATGATGTCAGGAGCCCATTGCCCAGTGAATCCACTTTCCAGGCTGAGCATGCCCCATGCAGAATAACTAGGGCTCCAGCCCTTTAATACCCCATCCCAATGTGATACCTTTTTCAGGTGTCTTCCGTGCATTTCGCTGGAAGTCAGGACTTTGCTTGATTAAATGACATGGACGGCCAAAAAACTTTGACAGCCATCTTGAAACATTTTCTCCACAGTCATAAGTATTTACCCTGGCCAAAAAAAAAAAAAAAAAAAAAAAACCAAAGACAGTAAATTTTTGTCGCAATTCTTTGAATGATTATTCAAATAGAAAACAGTCAAATTAAAATAAGAACACAAAATAAAACATTTCAGTGTCCCTACTAGCAGACAGCCGGAAGCAGCAAACATCTTGGAAAGCTACCTGGATATCTCCCAGGCCCAAGACGACTGTGAGGTGGGACTCATGGGGGGGGGAGGCTTTTGGAGTTGTTCAAAGCTTTGCGGGCACTCCCGAAGATCTTCATGCTAAATACAAACCTGGGAGCACAAAGCTCAGGGGTTGAGATTTCCGGAGTGATATTTTGCCATAATAAGGTCTTCCACCCAGAATCATGTCCTGGTTTTTTTTTTTTTTTTTTTTTTTTTTTTTTT
>NC_022020.1:2721335-2729377 GCF_000317375.1 Microtus ochrogaster
TCGAACTCACAGAGATCCTCCTGCCTCTGCCTCCCGAGTGCTGGGATTAAAGGCGTGCGCCACCACTGCCCGGCCATGTCCTAGTTTTTACAATGGGCTGATGGAACGGTTTCTCTGACACTCAGATCACATGGGCTGATGTGTTTCGTTCACAGCCTTCAATGCTGTGCACACAAGGTACTGATATGGAAGCAAACCTGCTGATCTGTGTTTTAAATTGTGGAATCCGGAGCTGAAGAAGCAGCTCGATTGTTAGGTGCACTTGCTGCTCTTCCAGAGAATTCGAGTTCAGCTCCCAGAGCTCACAAGACACCTCACAACTGTCTATAGCTTCAGTTCAGGGGCTCTGGTGCCCTCATGGAGACCACTTATGCACATGAAATAAAACAAAGCTCTAGACTACTCTATAGCCTTTAAAACTGTATATCACAAGATTTAAGGTCACATCTTACCTTGGGATCACAGTATCTTAGGGTTAGAAAGCAGATACTGTTAAAAACTTAAATTTCACAGGAGAAAATAGCTAGTTCCTTTTCCAGGAAGACCAGGGACCAAGAAACCAGTTTGTAGCACTTGTCCTCCGTCTCCCCAACCCTGTGCTTTCAGAGACCACACCAAGATCACAGTCATCACGATGGCTCTCTGAGCCCAAGTGCCTCCAACCTCCAGATGTCTGAAAAGCATTATTAACCAAAACATGGTGTTCATCTCAGCTGCAGCCAAGTGAAATTGATGACCTAGTTAAAAAAAAAAACTGCACATATTCTAGACAGGCAAGACTTCTCGGTAGGCTAAGGCACTCGCTGCCAATCCTGATGACCTGAGTCAAGCTCCAGAATCTACATGGTAGAGGAAGAAAATCAACTCCCACAAGTTTTCCTCATACCATGGCACATGCATACACACACACACACACACACACACACACACACACGCAACAAATAATGAAAATAATTGCACATATCCCATGTAAATGTAGCTCTTCCTGTCAGAAGATTGGTGTGTAGTAATGTGGGGAAAAATGTCTGCCTGAGATTCATTGTCCTGATGAGTGTTCCGGGATGAATATTTAAATTGTCAAAAGTGCTTAAACAGTACAAACACTACCAGCAAGAAGACATCGCTTGTGCTCAACACTTCAGCTGCCAAGAGAGAGACATGCAATTGGCCATCAACACCGCGTTAGCGCCTTTCTCTTCTTTCACAGTGGTGTAGGACTCCAAGTCCTAGAGGGAGTCCTGCCTGTCACGCTCTGTGGCTAAGGCTGGCTGGCGTATTGATTGGGATAAAAACGCCGGGACATCAGTGAGTTGCCGCGTTAGGCATGCTTGTGAGGGCGTTTCCCTGAGGGAGCTTCCACAGTGATCAACTGAGGGAAGGAAGACACACCCTGAGTGTGTCAACCCCAGGGGCTGGTGTCCCTACCTGTAACAGGCAGATAAGAGAAAACCATGGCAACAGCTACACTTTCTCTTCTTCGCTTTCCACCTGTCAAGGTCTGACTGAGCACCCTTGAACTCTGGCTGCCACTGCCAGCAGACATTTCTGACACCATTCCTTCCCAATCAGAAGGGACCGAACCTTCAAACCAAGAGCCAAAATAAACCCTGCTCCACTCTGTGGCTCTTCCCAATGATTTGGTCACAGCCCTGAAAAGGTGACTGACACAGTCACCTGAGCTCACTCTGGATGGAACTTTAGCAAATCCCATCATGACTTGGGGGACTGAATTCACAGCCGTTGCAGAGGAAACACGTTTGCTATCTGTATTTCTTTCCATCAGAAAGTTTGCAATAATTAATAGATAATTCATAGTCTAGACGCTATGGGGTGGGGGATGGGTGGGTAGGATGCATGCTTGCCTCTGGGGGTGCACATATGTGTGCAAGTACATGAGCACATGTGTGTCTGTGTGGATGCCAGAGGTCAAACTTGGGTACTTTCCTCGGGAGCCGTCCACCTTTATTTCCTTAAAAACTTCAACTTGTTAACTATATGTCTCTTTTTAAGATTTATTTATTTTCAGGCAGTGATAGCACATGCCTTTAATCCCAGCACTTGGGAGGCAGAAACAGGTGAGTCTCTGTGAGTTCGAGGCCAGTCTAGTCTACAAAGCAAGTTCCAAGACAGGCTCCAAAGCTACAGAGAAACCTTGTCTAGAAAAACATATATGTGTGTGTGTGTGTGTGTGTGTGTGTGTGTGTGTGTGTATTTTTTTATTTTATGAACATGAACCTGTGTGCATGTATGTACACCACCTATATGCCTTGTGTCTGCTGACCTCAGAAGAGGACGTCAGGCCCCTGGAACTGGAGTTACAGATGCTTGTAAACTATCATGTGCGTGCTGGGAGCCAAAGCCAGGTCCTCTGAAGAGCAGCACATGTTCTTAACCACTAAGCCCTCCTCCAGCCCATGGTTTTTGTAAGAGTCTCTCCTGGAACCTGGGACTCATCAGTTTGGCTAGGTGGGCTGGCCAGCATATGTTGGGGTCACCTGCCTCCTCCTCCTCCCCATGCTGGGGTTACAAGGGTTCCATTACACCTAGCTTGATCCTCATGATAGAGTGGCTAGCACTTTATTGACCTAGCTATCTCCCCAGCTCCTGTCTATTACACATAAGTCTCTAGTGAACTGCCTATGGTTGCATATTTTATTGACAGAGGTTGGGTGGTATTAGCTTAGACAGGTTTTTTTCTTTCTTTTTTTTTTTTTTTTTTTTAGGTTTTTTTGAGACATGGTTTCTCTGTGTAGCTCTGGCTGTCCTGGAACTCACTCTGTAGACCAGTTTGGCCTCGAATTCACAGAGATCTGCCTGCCTCTGCCTCCCGGGTGCTGGGATTAAAGATGTGCCCCCCCACCACCCACCTTCTAATAGAATTTTCATGACTGGAAAGTTTGTTATTCCATGTTCTTAGGTGTAGGTCCTATTTAGGTCACAAGGGATGCAGACGCTCTAGAACCCAAACTTTCCTGCTGGAAGTGAGACTGGTGGGGCAGGAAATTCTCCTTAGGAGTCATAGGTAGAGCATGACAGGCAGAGAGAGCAGCAAATACAGAATGAAATGGAGCCTTCTGGTTGGGTGTAAAGGATACAAAGAAGCAGTGTGGTTGAGGTGGAGTGAGGCAAGACAGAATGGGAGATTGTCGTTGTCCTATCGTATAAGGCAAAGCTGTCCTCCCTCTGGCCTTTGTGTCCACAGAGCTATGCGTGTTACCTGCTCCAGAGCCTCACCTGTCTGCACACACCCTGCTCTGGCAAATCTGCATCCGTTTGCTGTCTTCCTCAAGCGGCACCTCTATAGGCTCCATCCCTAGTGAACAGAAGGTAGAAGCAAATTCAGCACCTCACCAAATGAATGGTTGTGCAAGTGAACGCTCACTGTTAGAAGATATATTACTTTTAATAATGGGCTTTGGTTAGATGAGGAAACACATCCATTTTAATGACTCTGGGCTTTGGTTAGATGAGGGACGTGTCTGGCTCTTAGAAACGAATAGCACAGATTTTCCTCCTCACTATCAGCACTGTAGTGTGTGCTTCAAGAACTTCCTGGTGGAACATCAACACTGGACCATCACACCCACAGTCCCCAGGACCTCTGCAAACTGCTCTGATAGATTTCTCTGCTCTGTGAGTCTCCACCTTCTGAGGTCATTGTTCTCTAAGCTACCCTAAGTCATTTGAAAACAGACAGCCAATATATGGCCATACTGCCCCAAATGCATCTGCTCTCATCTGGTCTCAGAAGCTCAGCAGGGTCAGGTGTGGTTGGTACTAGGATGGGAGAAATAGACAGGCAGGATGATACTGTAAAGATTCTGGCAGATGGGGCTGGAGAGATGGCTCAGAGGTTAAGAGCACTGACTATTCTTCCAGAGCTCCTGAGTTCAATTCCCAGCAACCACATGGTGGCTCACAACCATCATGTAATGAGATCTGGTGCCCTCTTCTGGTTTGTAGACACACATGCAGACAGAACACTATATACATAATAAATAAATAAATAAATCTTTAAAAAAAGAAAAAAAGATACTGACAAAGAGTGTACATTTCCAGAATCAGACTAGATTCAAGCATCAACAATCATTACTGCTTTAGAAAGCTACATTCATGGGATTGGAGAGGGAATCCAATGTTCCTCAATTGTTATATACACCACACATATACAAGATTAACATACATGTGTAATAGGTTAAATAATAGCGTATTAATATCCTGGGTACAAGAATTTGAACAAGAAGTGTATAAGAAAAACAGGTTTCAACATCACTAATTAAAAAAAAAAAAAGACCAACATGATACTATCTAGTTGAACCTAGCAAAGTAATCTGGAGAGACTGGAAAGACATGGGAAACATGAGGCTCAAGAAAGAGAGACTTGTTTTTAGTTAGTTTGTTTAGGTTTTGATTTTCCTGGTTTGGGAGTTTTGGGGGGCAGGGGAGTTCCAGACAGGGTTTCTCTGTGTAGCCCTTGTTGTTCTGGAACTCCTGGAGACAAGGCTGGCCTCGAACTCACAAAGATCCACCTGCTTCTGCCTCCTGAGTGTTGGGATTAAAGGCATGAGCCACCACCATCTGGCAAGATTTGTTTTTTAAATGTGTCATTCTTCTACTCAAAAATAGTAAATTAATAAATAAGTATTTAAATTTAAAATTGCCTCCAAATCAGCACCAACTCAGATATCCCTCAGTAAACAATACACAAACACACTGTATTACATCCACACTCAGAGACACTGCTCAGTAACATGTGCTTCCATACTGTGTTACATGTAGAACTCAGGTAGATCTCAAAACTATCTTGCTGAGTGAAAGAAACTGTTTCTAAAGTTCACATACTACACAATGCACTTGACTCCACAGTCTCTTTCTTCCTCAGACATTAAGGTTGGGTAAAGAGAAACTACACAGGGGTGGAACCATGAACTTCACCTGGATGACGGGCTCTTCTGTACTTGTGCTGTGGGGTGGCTGCCCAAACATGTACCTGTACAAAGGGTCAATATCAGTATTTGCTTTGAAACTCTAAAATATTGACTTACTGACTTAAGGAAAACTCAACCACAGAATCAGAAAAAAAGGCAAGAAACAAAGTCATAAAGACATAGATGTAGGACATCATGAAAGTTCAGCCACAGTTGACTGGAAAGTCATGATATTCTACAAGAAGGGAAGGGCAAGATGCAGAAGAGGGATAGAGAATTATGTATGTTTACATATACGTATACATATGTGTGTATGTAATATATAGATATATTATATACATATATGTGCATAATATCTAATATGCAATATGTGTGTATATATGTATTAACAATTTTTATTATTAAAATTGACTCCGTGGGTAAAAGTGCCTAATACCCCAGTCTGATGGCCTGAGTCTGATCCCGAAAGCACATAAAAGGCCAGATAGGTGGCCTGCATGTGTATTCTCAGCACACTTACAATGAGATGGGAATAGGAGACAGGAGAATCAGAAACTCAAGGACCAACTTGCCTGGGGTACCCAGCACAACAGCAGAAACCAGAGAGACCTTGCCTCAAAAAC
Source organism: Microtus ochrogaster (assembly GCF_000317375.1). Taxonomy (NCBI): domain Eukaryota; kingdom Metazoa; phylum Chordata; class Mammalia; order Rodentia; family Cricetidae; genus Microtus; species Microtus ochrogaster. Next base: position 2,726,887 of record NC_022020.1, read on the forward strand.
AAAGAAGAGGCAGAGAATTGACTCCCTAAAAGTGGTTCTGTGATGTCCACATACATGCCATAGCACATGGGCAGCCATACTCACACACACATACTGTGCTTTTTAAAAGGAAAAAAAAAGAAATATAGGAAAGAGAGAATCTTAAGAAATTAAACCAAATGTTAAATTTGTTAAAATTGCATGGCAGAGTTGTGTGTTAAATACTATTTTCTGCCTCTATGGTGGCAAACACTGTAGCCGTAAGCCAGGTATAGCTATTTAGATGAATTAAAATTTAATACATTTTGATCCAGGTGGTGGCACATGCCTTTAATCCCAGCACTCGGGAGGCAGAAGCAGACAGATCTCTGTGAGTTCGAGGCCAGCCTGGTCTACAGAGTGAGTTCCAGGACAGGCTCCAAAGCTACAGAGAAACCCTGTCTCACAAAAAAAAAAAAAAAAAAAAAATTAATCCTTTTTGAAATTTAGTTCTGTTGTCTTCTGACCACATTTTGAGGATTCAGTGGCCACATATGGCCAGTGGTTGCCAGACTCTACAGTGTAGATGCTGAACCCTTCCATCATCATAGAAAGTGTACTGCACAGAACTGACTGCATCTCTTCTGCGTGTGTGTGGCTCACGGTAAAAATCAAGAGGAAAGCACCAAAGCCTAAAAGGTTAAAAAAAAAAATTCAAGTGTTGAGAGCCCTAAGATCCCAGGTTTATATCCCCTTACCTCTGACAAACTTCTCAAAATAAGAAGAGCACAGCTTTTGTTTTCTTTCCTGGACATCATTTCGTTTACTAGAAAATGATGCTAACATTTGGTAGAAGAGAGACATTGAGCCTTTTGGTTCTGTTTGATTTTTAACTAGAGGATGAAATCTGTTCCTAGAGGTGACCCTGTGGAGATGAACCCTTTTCATACCTTTGGCTTTGATGACCATGGTCTTCCGCTGCAGGTTGATGACGGGCTGGATCAGGCAGAGCCGTGGCTCCTGCTTCTGACTCAGGCAAATGCCATTGTGATTCACAACCATCCAGTTCCGGTCATACAGCAGCCCTTTGCTCCCCACAGGCCACTTGGTCACCTACGCAGAAGTGGGGGATTTAGGCCAGGGCGCCTCAAAGTCATTCACATCATTACCCAAACACAGATGACCTTCGTGAATTCAGGGCACGCTCTTAGAGGAGGAAAGGAGGAAAATGCACGACAGAGAGAGTTTGGCAAAGGAGATGCTGTGGACCTTCCTGTCCATCTCCAGAACCAGTCTCCATCCTTCTCCACTGACCAGGCAAGGCATGTGCATGCAAGGCATGCGGAGTGCAGGGTCTGCAGTAGCAATTCTCTTCTAACCCTGAGGCTAGCATCACTCCCCATAGGTGTCTGCAGATCCCACTTTCTTATAGCCTTCCACTGCAGGGGATGCTGGACCGGGTGTCTCTCAACACTGCAGACATGTGACTATACTAAAAAGGTCACTGAACTGGCTCGTTTCAAATGTATAAGTTTTCTTGCTGTCCTAGTTTCAGTTGCTGTGACAAACACCCTTGCCAAAAGCAACTTTAGGGAGGAAAGGGTTTATTTGGCTTACGATTCCATGTCACAGCTCATCATTGCAGGGACATCCCAGAGGCAGGGGCTCGAGGAGGTTACATCACGTCCACTCAGAGCAGAGAGAAACAAATGCACCCATGCCGCCTGTTTGCCTTCTGATTATGCTCAGATAGCTTTCCTCTTACACAGTTCAGGGTCCAGCCCAGGAAACGGTTCTGCCCATATTCAGAGTGGATCTTCCCACCTCAATTAACAATCAAGGAAACACTCTACATCTAGATAATTCCTCACTGATATTTCCTCTCCCCAGGTAAATCTGGTTCACATCAAGCTGGTAATAAAAATAAACCATCAAACCTACATTGTTCATATTTGTACAGAATTTAAACATAAAACATATCCAGATGCCCAGGTCTTATATCCCAACACCAATTACAACCTAAAGGATTGAGACTTCTTCAAAAATGGATTGAAGGGGAAAAAAATCAACCCTTATTGAGGCCTAGAATCCTGTGCTTGACCTGTGGACACACCCATTTGTAAAAGCAAAACGGAAAGCAGGAAGCAGCTTAAAAGAGAAATAGTTTGGACTCAGGGTTTGTGGGCACAACCCATCATGGTGGGGACAGCTTGAGCCTATGGTGGCACAAGTTTGCTCACATCTTGACAGACCAGGAGGCTATGGAGGGACAGAAGCAAGTTAAGCTGTGGACCTTGAGAACCACTTCCTCCAGCTTGAATCCACCTTCTAAAGATCCTAGAGTGTCCTAAAACAGCACCACCAGTGGGGACGAAGTGCTCAAACACAGGAACCTGTGAGAGACATTTTCTACATCCAGTCTCCCATAGAACCACCAGGAGACTGTGCCACCCCTGAGACTGTGCCATCCCAGAGACTGACTGTGCCATCCCTGAGTCTGTGCCATCCTTGAGATTGTGCCATCCCAGAGACT
>NC_022020.1:2729895-2757472 GCF_000317375.1 Microtus ochrogaster
CTGTAATGGGGTCTGGTGCCCTCTTCTGGCTTGCAGGCATACACACAGACAGAATATTGTATACATAATAAATAAATAAATAAATATTTTTTTAAAAAAAAGGAAGATCATCTTTTAGGTAACTAAAGTTGGCTGGCAGCCAAGGCATGCCACCTGTCCCCCAATGCAAGGATCACCACAACAACATGTTTGTGGGGGTGTGAAATAATTCATTATCTGCAAAAGATTACTTCCAGGATCCCCTAAATAGCCCCGGTCTATGGAAGTTCAAATCATTCTACTTAAACCATAAGGTTTGTATATAACCTGTGCGTATCTCCCTGGAAGATGCTCCATCTCTAAGTTACCTACATTATCTGACATGATACAAGTGCTTCATGAATAGCGGTCATGTTGCTTAGGGAGTAGCGTTACAACTGCAGTTTTTCCTAATATTTGGGGGTCATCATTGGTTGACTCCTTCGATACAAAACTCGTGGGTCACAATAACCCACAGCAGTTTATTTCCACAGGGTGGGCAGAGGAATCACGGGAGAATATGAGCCTGGATCAGCAGATCCAAGTACCAGTTCTTGCAGGTGGTCTAGACACGGTGTTTAACCTTGGTCCTCTCGGGTTCCATGATGATAACCTAGCGATATTGTTACTATGCCTCTCATGTAACCGTTTTATGGGTCAAATGAAACAAGGCATGTCACCTGCTTCAGCAAAAAGCCCGAATATCCACCCAGCTATAGTCGCAGGCAGTTAGGCCTTGGCTGGAGAGGCAGCTCAGCTGGTGAAGATTTGCTATGCAAGCAAACTGAGTCAGGTCCCTAGGAAATCACTGGGTAAGAACTTAGGTGGGGTGGCATGTACTTGTAACCCCAGCACTGGGAAGGTGGAGACAGGAAAATGACCGAGTCCGGCTGATCACTCACTAAGCCTATGAAGAGAGGTCCAGGCCAGTGAGAGGCTTGGTCTCCAAAACCAAGGTGAGGGTGGGGTGGTGTAGGAGTTCCTTCTGTTTGTGTATTGCTTTCATTGCTTAATGAATAAAGAAACTGCCTTGGCCTAGTTGAAAGGCCAGAACTTAGGTAGGTGGAGAAGACAGAACTGAATTCTGGGAAGAAGAAAGCAGAGTCAGGGAGAGCCACCATGAAGCCACCAGAGTCAGACATGCTGAATCTTTCCCGGTAAGCCCTACCATGTGGCAATATACAGATTAATAGAAATGGGTTAAATTAAGATGTGAGAGTTAGCCAATAAGAGGCTAGAGATAGTGATTTAATTAATACAGTTTCTATGGGGTTATTTCAGGGATAAGCTAGCCAGGCAGCCAGGCCCTCACCATGCAACATAAGGGCACCCAAGAAATGGCAGCTAACATCGTCCTCTGGCTTCTACATGCATGAATACACATGTATACCCACCTCCATACACATATGAACCCATATGCACACAAATCCAGGGTCCTCTGGAGGTCCCCGCAAGCAGTGTCAGATGTAAAAACTCAACCCTATCAAGACACTCAGGAGGAAAATGTTTCTTCCAAGGACAACCTTCTGTCTGGAGTTTTGCCTGCTTTTCTTCACTTGCTCTTTCACTTCTTGTCAAAAAGGGGGGGAAAGTGCTGTACACAGCCTCCCAAAAGTGGGGGCAGTGCGGGAAACAGTGCTCAGGGAAAGGAACAAGGCAGCCATTTCTGTGAAGCCCTTACCTCAAATGCAGCACAGGATTTGATGGGGTAGAGGTAAATGTTGGTGACAACGTGGGCCCCAAGGTCCCCATTCGGGATACCTGCAGCTTCCTCTGGAAGGGTCTGCTGGATGCTGCTGGCTTTGCTCAGAGACATGTCCAGGTCCACGGTATTTGCAGCAGGACAGGAGTCATTGCAAACTGTAGCGTCTGTGCAGGCATCTTCCGGAGGTGAGTGACAGTCACTCTCTGAGGATAAGGCTCCAGCATCATCGGTGCTAGCTTGAGGAACAGACTGGTCACCAGAAGAGCGAAGGCACATAGCTCTGATGAACCCGAGAAAGGCCTGGGCATCTTCTAGTGTGGACATGTATCCAAAGGAAACCCTCACAGAGCCCGTGGGCCGTCCGTCTATGATGTCAACATCATCTCCACAGACATGGCCAGCCTGGAATTAGCCAGATAAGTCAGTCAGCTGGAGAAACTCGTGTTTCGCGGATAAATTGGAAAATAGTACAAAAAAAATAAATTTTATTTATTTTAAAATAAACCCAGCAATTAGAAAAAAATAAATAAATAAACCCAGGAAGGCAGAATTGCTGGGTGCCTGAGAAACCGTTCCTACTCTGTAGACACAGGGACGCACTGCCTGGGCCACGCCAGAATCAGCTATGAACTGGAGCTGATGCCAATGTGAAGGAACTTTAAAGAGACTAGCAGCAGGGCTTCATGGAGAACATTCTCCTCGAGGGCTCAACAGACAGACTGAAGTTTCAGAAGCACCAAGGGCTGTACTTCACAGTCTTCCCAGGCCAAGGCCGAATACCACTGGCCACTCCCAGACAGCCTCTCTAAGTGGGAGGCCGGCATCCCTGATAGCAGGCCCTTGGAGGAGAAAGAGAAAGGCTTCAATACCAGCCCACGGCCCCTTGAAGGCCCAGGTCAGCTTAGCTGCTCCTGCCAGAACAGGGAAGGTGGAACACTCCGTGCCCACCCAGCTGCCTGGCGCTGGTCATGAGAAGTATGTACAGTAGATGCCCAGGACACCTCCCTAGTACAGGCCAGTCACCCACAGAGATGTGATGCAGCCTTCCACCCCCATCCGGAGCCATAGCCAGAGATGTATGCAGTTCTGCCTTCTCTCTCTCTCCATTTTTCCATCTCCCCGCCCTCCCTCCATCTCTTTCTCATCCCCCCACCACCACCTTTCTTTCTCATATGGAGATCAAATTTTTCCTCATATTAATTCTTTGAGAATTTCATACAATACATGTTGATAACAATCACATCCCTCTCCCAACTCCTCTCAGACCTCCCCCTCCCCTAGCCAACTATGTGTCCCCCTTGTGTTAAACCCTTAACAAGAACAGTGTGCATGCCCACATGTGACTTCCGCTGGAGCAGGCTCCACCTACCAAGGATCACACCCTTTAGTTGGCCTGTTCTCTTAAAGTAAAGCTTTTTTTTTAAATATTTATTTATTCATTATGGATACAATATTCTGTGTGTATGCCCGCACACCAGAAGACGGCACCAGACCTCATTACAGATGGTTGTGAGCCACCATGTGGTTGCTGGGAATTGAACTCAGGACCTTTGGAAGAGCAGACAATACTCTTAACCACTGAGCCATCTCTCCAGCCCCCGCCTGTTCTCTTTTTTAAAGTAAAATCAAGTTCAGAGGCTAGAGAGACAGTTTGGTGATTAAGGAGGCTTGCTGCACAACCCTGGTGACCTGAGTTTGAACCCCGGGATCTATGCACAGATGGAAGGAAAGAACTAACTCTACAGTGCTATTCTCAAGCTTCCACGTGTGTAATGTGCGTCTGTGTCCACACGTATGTCATGCATACACACATAATAATAATACATAGTTAACTGGGACCTAGCACATCCATATTCTGTGGCAAGAAAAAAAAACTCAAATTAGCAACTATTGCAAGGCACATAAGACTCTTTGCCACTTGCTGTGGTATAAAATTGGAATGCCCCCCCCCCATAAACTCATGTTTGAGACTTGGTTCCCAGATGGCAGCACTATTTTGGGAACTTGTGGAATCACTGAGAAGTGGGCCCAGCTGGAGGAAGCAGGTCACTGCAGCAAGAGCTTTGATCCTTTCTTGTTAGATGTTTTCTGCTGCCCAGTCGGTTCCCAAGTGGGCTTCTCTCCTCTGTCTCACTCCACTGCCATGATGCTCGGCCCAAGCCTGGGGCCAAGTGACTGTTGACTGAACCCCTAAGATCATGAGCAAGGCAAGTACCTCCTCCCAGATGAGCCAATGCCACTGGATCCTTTATCACAATAATGAGAAGCTATTCTTGTAAAATGGTTCAAAATAGGCTATATGCTCCCAGAGTGAAAAACCTCCACTGCAGGACAAACAGGGAGGGTGAGGATTCTGAGAGATAGGACCCTAGAGCCATGGACAAGTTTCACCCACACCTAGCCTGGAGGGAGGCTAACTTCAGTTAGGAAGCTGTACCCAAGAAGAAGTAAAGAAGGAAGGCAAGGGTGTGAAGCTGAATGTCCCCCACTAAGAGTCCTCTGCAGCTGCATTTTTAACCTCTGGCCAGTGAGACAATTCATTGGCTAAAGGTACTTGGCACCAGGCCTGAAGACCTAGGTTTGATCTCCAGGACCTACGTGGTAGAAAAGAGATAACCAGCTTCAACAAGTTGTCTTCTAACTGCTACACACATGCTACAGCACATGTACATACACACACACACACACGCACAAATAGAGCAATTTTATAAATTACTCTCAATGTAAAAAATTCATCAGGAGGGCTGGAGAGATGGCTCAGCAGTTAAGAGCATTGCCTGCTCTTCCAAAGGTCCTGAGTTCAATTCCCAGCAACCACATGGTGGCTCACAAACATCTGTAATGAGGTCTGGTGCCCTCTTCTGGCCTTCAGGCATACACATAGACAGAACAGAACAGTGTATACATAATAAATAAATAAATAAATAAATAAATATTTTTTAAAAATTAATCAAGAAATACTGCCACGGAGCTAATAAATTAAAGTGCTTTCTATTTTATCAGCCCCTCTCCTCTTTGGCCGCCCACAGAATGGGCCTGGCTGGCAAGATGAGCCTGAAGCAGCCGCCTCCACCGGCCCCAATGACCAGCCACCACACAGCCTTGCCGACTGCACTCTGTGTGGGCTACGGGGTCTTGTACTGACCTGAAAATGTTTCTTAACCATCTCATCACTTAGCCCCAGGTGCCTCTGGCAGGCGCCCAAGTTACAGAAGCAACCAGTCCTCAGGTGGATGTTGAACAGGCTGGCCATTTTGTCTACCTGGGGATAAAGGGAACATGGGGTCAATGTCAGAAGTGTCTAGTTCTGCTGTGATTGTCTGGAACAGAATTCTGGAACAGCATTGAACCTCTCTTTCTTAACAAAAGATGGTAGGCGATCTGAGTCTGGGCCTCACTCTAAAATTCATGGTTGTTATGTGGCAGATGTAAAAATACCCCCAGGGCCTCACATGCTTAAACACTTGATCCCCAGATATTGATGGTGTTTTGGGAAGTTGTGAGACCCTGGGTCGGTGGGGTCTTACTGGAAGAAGTAAGCCGCTAATTTGTGGGTCTTTGGGGTTATAATTTAGCCCTTCCTTCCTCTGCTGAGCAGTGAGGAGGTGAGGTGCCCAGTTACATCCCCATGCCACCGTGGAGCTGCCAGCCACCACACACTAGTCCCAGCGATGGACCATGTCACTTCATCTGTGAGTAAAAGTCACCCCTTCCCTGAAATGGCTTTAGCCAGGTTTCTATCACCGTGGTGAGAGAAACAACCAATGTCAGGATCTACGGGTTTATTCAACATTCTATTAAAGTGAATTACAGAAGTGTGCTTGAGAAAATGTCAAATCCAGACCAAAGTCTAAGTGAGGAACCTGTGTATTCCCAGGGAGCCTCAGAGGAATCTCTGAGTTGGGCTGGGGCCATTGCCAGCTCCTTCACATCCACCACCACAGGGTCTGACCACAGAGCAGGCCCTAGGGAGGCCTGGGCAACACCAGCTCGGCTCACAGCCTGTGTCACAAGTACCATGTTGGATGCTTTATGACATCTATGTCCAGTTTCTAATTTCCCCAACTTAAGGTTCAATCAAGCTTGCTGCTCAGTCCAGGTGTCATGACACTCTCTGCTGCCCCCTAGAGGCTATGGGGTGTGTGCTGACTGGTCCTAAACCCGGCTCAAACAATTCTCCAGCCCCAGCCTCCAGAGTAGCATTGTGCCACTGTGCATAGCTAGGAAATAGAATCTGTTGTAGTGTAACAAAGCTGCATGTGTTCTAGTGCATTTGGGAAGAATGAGCAGCATCTTCCAGCTTTAACTGATTGCTGAGTCTGTTCAAAGTCATCCACGGCTATTTAGTGAGTTCTCCACCAACCCTGCCTACAGGAGACTCTGTGTATAAACAAACAGAGGAACAAATAAGTGTGTTTGAGCCTGGGCTTCCTCACAGCTCCTTCTGGGGACTTTTAAGTAAATGTCAAGAGTAAGAAAGCTTAGACAAGAACATTCCTGGTATAAAAGGATGAGTGTGATGAACTTAGGAAGAGCTGGACCTCGTGACTTGAGTCAGGTATGGTGGCTAACATCTGTAATTTCAGCACTTGGGAGGTAGATGCAGGAGGATTGCTGTGAGCGCAAGGTCAGCCTGGGCTGGAGTGAGACCCTCCCTCAAAAAAAAAAAAAAAGGATGACTCAAAATCCCACCTGGGAGTAGCCAATGATGCTCCCACGGTCATCCAATACATTAAAATTGATGATTGGCCCCTGCACGTCAGGGCTGCTGAACTCGGAATCACTGTAAATTCGCACCACAGGGGCTCCATTGGGATAGCAGAGAGAAGACAGGGCAGAGTGGGTGTACTGTGCCAGAGCGAAGGTGTGCCTCTGGATGTTCTCCATACCACCTAGGGACAAAAGCAGAGACACGGGCTTCACACGCAAGTCACCCACTCCTGGCTAAGACATGCTTATTACAACCACTCAACCCAGACCCCAGATAGTGGCTTTAACTATAGCTGTCTTTACAACAAAGTTGATGTATTTTTATTTATTTATTTTTGTTTTGCCTGTGTGGCTTGTGTGTAGTACCTGCTGGGTCCAGAAGAGGGAGTCTGATTCCCTGAAACTGGAGTTATAGACAGTTTTGAGTCAATATGGGATTGAACCTGGGTCCTCTGAAAGAGAAGCCAGTCTCTTAACTACTGAGCCATCTCTTCAGCCCCAAAGTTGACACTGGATTAGTTTGTCTTTGTTGTTCTTATGGAATATTTCCAGAGGAATTCTTGCTACATTCTCTTAAATATATAATTACACACATTGTATACATATAAGCATAATTCATATACATGTATATTTGTAGTTACATGCATATAGCTAAACAACATTCCATTATTTAGTTAGACCTTTGTTAGCCAGTGGCAAAAAGTATGAAATATTTTTATCATTTTTGCCTTTAATGATTAAGTTCATTTTTTTGTTCTTAATGGTTAAATTGTTTTAACATAATGCATAGCAATTAAGGCTACCTGCTGCCAAATGAATGAACACATGCTAAGTGTTTAAAGTGAGTAATATTGTATTATCATGCCTTTTATATCTAAAAAAAGTGACTGAAACAGGCAACTCATATAGACAGAAAGTAGATTGGGGGTCACTTGTGGGTAGGGAGAAGGGAGAATCTGTTTAATGACAAGAGCTTCAGTTGAGATAATAAAAAATGTTTTGTATGTGACCTGTGGTGACCACAGTACAGATTGGGAGGAGAATCAGGATGGCCCAATGGGTGAAAGCACTTGCTGAGCACACACAAGCTTGCTGGTCTGAATTTGATGCCTGGAACCCAGGTAAAAAGTCATGAATGTTGCAAAAAGTGGCATGAATCTGTAATCCCAGCACTGCTGCAGTGCAACGGGAGGCAGAGACGGGGAAATCCGCAGAAGGTTGCAGGCTAGCCCCAGAACTTCTGCAGTGTGACAGGAGGCAGAGGCTGGGAATCTGCACAAGGTTGCAGGCTAGCCCCAGCACTGTTGCAGTCTGACGGGAGGCGGAGACTGGGGACCCTGCAGAAGGTTGCAGGCTAGCCCCTGTACTGCTGACGTGCAATGGGAGGCAGAGACGGGAGAATCTGCAGAAGGTGCAGGCTAACTAGCCTGAAATGCACAGCACGGCAACAGAAAGGACACAAGAGACACTGAGGGAGAGAGGGAGAACACACCTAAAACTCTCTCTCTCTCTCTCTCTCTCTCTCTCTCTCTCTCTCTCTCTCTCTCACACACACACACACACACACACACACACACACACACACACACAATAAATGGTAACAGTCGTGTCACATAGTTCTAAAAGCTCTGGAAAGAATTCCCAGGAGCATAGCACACCAGGTGATGCCCGGCTCACCTGATGTAATCTACTCCAGTCATATGCTTTCACGACCACCCCCGTAGGAAGAGGAGTGGCATCTGCCTGTGTCTTGGCCTCTAGAGCTCTTGTCAGGAAAGAGCATGCATCATACAAAAGCTGGTGGAAGAGTGTCCAGGAACTTGAGGTCAGGCATTATTAACAAGTCCTGGGTTTAAATTCTAGCCCTTTGGGGTACCCACGTGCCAGACTGAGAAGGCTCTCAATATTTCTGCGATGGCTATTCTTAGCTGTCAACTCGACTATATCTGGAATTACCTAAAAATGGAGGGCATGCCAGTGAGGGGTTTCTGCTTAATTTGAAGTAGAACGATCCACTTCTAACCCAGATCTTGAGGTTCTGCTGGAACCCATGTAAGGACACGGAAGAAGGAAGCTGTTGCTCTTTGCCTGTTTGCAGTCCATTCCTTCACAAGCATGAGAGCCTACTTCTCTGGAATCCCAGCATCTACTAAAGACCAGCTGAGACATCAGGCCTCGTGGACTGAGCGACTACTGGATTCTCGGACTTTGCATTCACAGCCAGCCATTGTTGGATTAGCTGGAGCACAGCCTAAAACTCATTCTAATAAATCCCTTTCTATACATAGAGAGCGATTCATCCTGTAGGTTCTTTTATTCTAGAGAACCCTGACGAATACACTTGCTGAGCATCCTCTCCATCTGGGGGCAACATGGGTTTGCCAGCAGCTCCCCTGTGGCTGTAGAGAAAATCCAGGCAGGCAAGAGCTGATAAGACCTCACCCGGCCCAGGGACCCAGGACCATGCCCCCACCACGCACAGCTATTAATCTTTGGCTCTGGGCATGACCTCTGTTAAAATGTGGTTGTGCCTGGAAAAGCAAAAAGAAAAAAAAAAATCAGCCCTCCCAAGCCCTCCTGAGTACCCTGAAGACATTTAGAATCCGGCTTCACTGCACAGAGACTCTAGCTACTTAGTGTGTGCCGCTCACTTCTACAGATCTTGTCTCCTCCACACCTATGCGATCTCTTAAGGATATAGCAACGAAAGCTAAGCCCACTTGGGTATGTCCACTGACCTGTGAGGTGCTCTAGAGCATCAAATCCATGTTTCAGCGCTATTATATCAAGGAATGATATGGTGCCATCTTCAAACCTGTAGGGAACAAGCTGTCAATCCACATGCATTCTGTGTTAGGTGAGGGCATTTGGGCATGTTAATAGCTCCCTTCTGTGGCTTATAAAACTGGCTCTCCTCACCATGGGAGGAGTTTTGCATGCCAAACCCACCTGGCTGCCTCTGGCCCTAACTAGCTCTGCAGCCTTTACAACTTCTTCACGGTGGGCTGCAAGTGACAGAGGACACTAAAATACAGTTGCTGCCTTGAAATACGTCTCGGGAAGAACTTGGACAAAATTGGCCACAAACTCTTGAAATACTAAACTCTGACCACAAGAGGGCACCACTGACAGACATTAAGTCAAGCGAGTCCCTGTGAGGCACTTGACAAAGGAGTCTCCAGTTCCAAAGTGTACAGAAGCGCAGGTTTGGGTTAAATACAAAGGTCTCATTAATAACAATGATTGTAACCTTCTTTATTGACAAAGCGTTTGTTATGTTTGCACTTCATAATCATTAACTTCATCAACACTTTCATTAACTCATCTCTGACAGGTCACTGTGCCCCAGGCGTTGTTCCGGGTGCTAAGCACACAGCAGTGAACTGATAAGCAGGCTCCTTTCCCACAGCATCACGGCCTATTAAACAGGGAACAAGGCTCAGCAAACAGAGGCAGAGAAAACAAGCTGCAGACACAAGGCAGGTTAAGCGCAAACACAGAGACAGTGTGGGCAAGCTGAGTCTTTGCTAATGAAGGTATAAGTGGAGGCTAAGTAGAAGTCAGAAGGAGTCTAACTTCAGAAGATGTCAGCCTGAGAGTTTCCATGGGAAAAGGCCTTCTACAGAGAAAGGGAACCCGCATGGCCCTTCACAGAAGCCCGGCGCAGCACCAGGAGGGTCAGGACAGCAGCAGGACAGCGGCAGGAGAAAGGGAATCTGCACAGTCCTTCACAGAAGCCCGGCGCAGTACCAGGAGGGGCAGGACATCAGCAGGACAGCGGCAGGAGACATCAGAGGAGAGATGCTGGACAGCTCTAAGGTGACTTCAGCAAAATCTACATGACCAGGGTGTGGTCAAGAGGATAAAGACTTCAAGGTCACCCTCAGTTGCTGAGTAATGTGGACACTAATCTGGGTTTTGTGATCCAATTGAGAGAGACAGACAGAGAGAGAGAGAGAGAGAGAGAGAGAGAGAGAGAGAGAGAGAACCACTGAAGGAGGACAGGCTATACAGGGTGATGAGGGAAGGCTTTCACAAACATCAGATGAAGGAAAGCAGGCAGCAGCAGCCATGCACTGAACTGTAAGGTCTAGAAGGTGGAAACATGGTCCGTTCACCCCTTGATACACCTGTGTATTGAGCTTTTCATTTCCAGCTCACTCTAGGGCGTGCAGAGGTGGGCTTAAAAAGGCAAGCAATACTGTCTGTTCTCTGCACATCTAGGTGTGCTCTGGCTAAAAGAGCTCCATCTGAAGCAAAGGAGTGTGGTCTGATGCAGCCCAGCGCTCCTATATCCACCCCCTTGAACTGTTGTCCAAGCCAAAAGGTCCCCTAGTTAGCCAGCTGTGTGATATGAATAAAAATGACCCCGATAGGCCCATAAGGAGTAGCGCTATTAGGAGGTGTGGCCTTGTTGGACTAGGTATGGCTTTCTTGGAGGAGGAGTGTCACTAGAAGGTGGGCTTTGAGGTCTCAGAAACCTGGCCAGTGTGTCACTGACACTTCCTGCTGCCTATGGATCAGGATGTAGAACTCTCAACTCCTTCCCCAGCACCATGTCAGCCTGCATGCGCCCAAGCTTCCCACCATGACTACAATGGACTAAACCTCTGAACTGGAAGGCAGCTCCAGCCTGCCTTCGGTGTTTTGGGTAATTTCTCAGCCTGGCTTGCAGAGGTTGCCACCAACACTGCTTCCCAGGTTTGGGCTTTGGGTTTAGTTAATTCTCGCCGAGGAGCGGAGCAGAGTTCACTCTAGCCGCTGGGAAACTGAGTTTGCTGTGAACTGCTTGTGCACGCGTCCAGAGCCGCATCTTTTACGATCCCTGTTTCTCACTATCATCTCTCACCAGTGCCGAGACCAAAGTCCGGCACCCATGGCTCTTACTTCCCTGCAGGTTTTTCACTCCTTCTTCTTACAGCTCTCGTCTGCAGATCCACTCCTCCACCCCGGTGAAGAAGCTACCCACAGGGCCGAGTTCACCCAGCCACCCATGGCACACTCCAGCTGGTCTCTGCCTCCCAAATCTGAGCCCCGCCCCCGACTGTCCTACGGTGACATCGAACTCCCTTGACCTGTGTTCCAGACCTGGGCTCGGCTTGCACAATCTTACCGGTCATTCATGCCAGCTTGCCTTTGTTAAGGACACAGAATATGCCATGGCAAAGTTACCTTTCTGCCACCGACGGCCTGGGGATGTAAAAGTCCTCTCCTGCCAGGTAGGCGGCTGCTGTTCCTCCTCCGAAGTAGCCTTTCCTCAGCAGGGGAGCCACGCGCTTACTGACTAGCAGAGCGCCCAGGCCTGTGGGAAGCCCAAAGATCTTGTAGAAGGAAATGGGGACAAAGTCAGGCTGGTGAGCCGACAGATCCAAGGGAGAGGTGCTGACATAGGAGGCTGCATCGAGCAGCACAAACCACCTCCCAGCCACACTCACGGGGCTCTTCCGCCCAGATTTGACCTCTTCTATCCATGCCAGTGGGTATCTGGTGCCTGAGAAGTTGCTCTGAGCTGGGTAACAGAAGAGGTGTGGGAGCTGACAGTCAGGATCGCAGGCTCCAGCACCCCTTTCCTCCAGTGACCACATGTCCTCTGGCTTGACTGGGGTGGACGTGACATTCAGGGCTGAAGCCACCTCCCTCATTCCTACCACAGAGGTATGGTTGTCAGTGAGGTAACAGAAGTGGCTGCCACTGTTCTCTGGGGTCCGGGACACCCACGGAAATGCCTCTGCCACTAGTCTGAGAGCGGCTGTGCTCCCGGATGTGAAGATCACGGTGTAGTCCTCCGGGGTGGTGTGGAAGTGGGACAGGATCCTGGGAAGAACCACAGTGTCACAGCGGGGCCTCTGCTCCATGCTGAGTATTTCCAAGTGTTTTAGGTCTACTCAATAGGGCGTCTTAGTTGAGGCAGGGCAGAGGCTGACCTTGAACTTTCTATTTAGCTAAGGATAACCTTGCATTCTTACAAAGATCAAATTTAAACCTCTTGCCTCTGGAGTCCCATCTCTGCTTGGACACAGCAGAATTTACAACACAGGGTTGAAGCTAAAGCTTGCCTAAAACCCAAGAGGCCTGGGTTCACTCCTAAGTATTTCATAAACCCACAGTGGTACTGTATCCTGCCAATACCAAAATGCAGGAGGTTGAGGCAGAAAGATGATAAATTCCAGGACATCCTCAGCAACCTAGATAGTTCAGAGCTAGTCCAAGATACATGAGATCCTGTCTCAAAAATAAGCCACAAAACAACAACAACAAAAATCTCCAGAGCAGACTCAGGTACAAGATCAGACCTTCTTAATAAATGAATTCCAATTTTTTTTTAAATCTGTTAAGGGACTGGAAAGATGACTCAGCATTTTAAAGCATTTCTTGTTTCTGCAAAACACCTGGGTTTATTCCCAGCACCCACCTGGTAGCTCACAACCATCTACAACCCCAGTCCCAAGGGTCCTAACACCCTCTTCTGACCTGTGCATGAGGCATGAGCATAGAGCACATACATATACATGTGGTGATATTTTGTTTGTGCTCTAACAAATAAAAACTTGCCTGAAGATCAGAGGGCAGAGATCGCCACCAGTTAGCTATAGAGGTCAGACACTGGTAGCACACACCTTTAATTCCAGCACTCGGGAGGTGGAAGCAGGAAGATCAGGAGTTCAAGACCACCCTGGGCTACAAGAGATTTAACCAATCTAAAAGAAAAACAGAGCTCACACCTTTAATCCCAGCACTAGGGAGGTGGAGACAGGAGGTAATAAATACAGTTGGGCAGAGAGAGGAATATAAGGTGGGAGGAGACAGAAGTTTAGCCCCTTTGAGGATTTGATAGAGGTAAGAGCCCTAGTGGCTGGCGGCTCTGCTTCTCTGATCTTTCTGCTTTCACACCCTAATAGCTGACTCTGGGTTTTTATTCCTAAAAGCAATTAGAATTCATGCTACATGTATATATGGACAAAACACCCGTACACATCAAATAAAATAAATAATTCTAAACAAAGTTTTATATCTACAATAACCTGAATATTTTGTACTTTGCCTTCATCTTTGTACTTCTGCCTACTCTATCACAATGAATTTTTAAAATATACTTATTCATTATTTTCTCATGTGTGGGTCTGAATATATGTATTGCACCATGTGTGTGCAGGAGCCCTTGGAACACAGAAGAATAAGATCCCCAGGAATTCATGATGGGCAGTTAGGAGCATCTTGTGGGTGCTGGGAACAAACCTGGGTCCTCTGCAAGAGTAGTACGCACTCTAACCTCTGAGCCACCTCTCCAGCCTCTAACACAGTGAACTTTAGTTCAGCAGTCTGTTTTACATTGCTTTTACTACTGCTGCCCTGATCCAAAACTAGCATCACTTTCAGATTTGAAATAATTTGAATTCTGTTGATTTAAGTAACATACCTTGTAGATATTATTTACCGGAAACCAGTTACTATGTGTGAGGAACAATGAAAGATCTTTCTAGATGCAAAACCTAGTGAAAATAATGGGGGAGTTGAGCACAGCAGTGCATGCCTGCAGTTCCAGCGCTTGGACATCGGAGGCAGGAGGACCAGGAGTTCATGGCCAGCACTGCTATAAGGGAGCTAGAGGCAAGCTACCACACAGTCTGTCTCAAGATGATAATGGGATTATGAAGACATAAACCTGACTTATAAAACAGAAAGAGAAAGGAAAACCAGAAAATGGTGCTTCTTCCTGAAGACACAGCTGGAGCCTGGGCCACTCCTGTCACTCCAGCCCCCACTCAGAGCCGCCATCCCTGCTGTACTTACGCATACCCTCTGTCTTCTGGACTCCTCTCTATTGCCATTCATATGTTGCTTTTTAGCTGAATTCTTTCTGAACCCCCTCAGAAGGTCTGTGGGACACAGGCCTCTGCTAGAAGGCCCGTTCACCTAGGTAGCATCTTAGGCAGACATCCCTGGGGCTCACCTGTAGCGGACCTGCTCCACGGTGTCATGGGTGAGTTTGCTGGTGATGTTCTGGCTGTGAGGATTGCCTGGCAGGTTACAGAGACAAAGCTTTAATTATCTTTATTTGAAAGTCATAATGAGATGGTCTCTCCCTGTGTTCCTTCAGAGCCCTCTCCCTCCACTTCTCAAGAACTTAAACCGTAAAAGTCACATATGGTCCAACAATTCCACTCCTGGTCCATACTCAAAAGGAAGAAATGCTTATATCCATATAGACTACACAAGTGTTCATACCACCTCCATTCATAAAGCCAAATTCTGGAAGGAGAAGAAATGGCCAGTGATTGTGAACAGATAGACAAAGTACAATAATCCCCACACAGTGGGCAACTATTTAACAACAAAAGAAAAAGAAAAAAAACTACTGACTATGACAGGAATGAACATTAAGCTTTTTTTATAGTACAGAAGGTGTGCTGGCTGCTGGGAGAAAAATTATGCCCACCACTGCAATAGTGGTGTAACTACAATGAAGGCAGCCAGCTGCTTTCTGATCAAGGCCATGGGATCACATCTGGAACCGTAAACCTGACCAAAAGCCTGTGGCTAGGGATGCCATAGGCCCTGGTAGGGCACCTATAATTGTTACTCTAATAAACAGACACCATGTGTCTGTCAAGCTGCCTTCTAAATATTAGAATTCATGTCCATTCTTTCTACCCCAGCTAGCAGCCTTTTTCCCTCAGGTCTTTAGGACCACCTGGACCACCTGGATCTTGAAGCTGCCATTTCTCAGGCTAACCATTCTCCCACAGTTATGGCTTTTGTCAAGGTTGCAGGATGATTTCATGTCTCTTTGCAAATCATAAATGAAAATCAAGATAAAAATCCCTTAGGGGCCCCTTCTCTGGGGACTTCCTCAGATTTAAAGAGCTCCTGACTGTCCAGAGTGAAGAATCAAACCCCTGTGTGTACCTGTAGCATAACCGGACCGTTGTGAACAAGGGCATCTTGGGGTGGGAAGACCAAATCCCCTAGAAATAAATAGCTCCCATGGCCCTGTTCCCTCAACTCCAGAACTTTGAGAATGTGTAGCATTAGGTTAGTTACTTGCCCTTTCTGGGGCTCCGTTTGCTCGTATGTAAATCAAGATATTGGGAGACTATTCCTGGGGAGACATCAAACACCAGAGACAGCATTGAGGCAAAAGAAAAAATCCACCCAAGACCAGATTGGAGAACTAGTTGAGTTTCCTGAGGTCACTCACAAAAGTGTGGGTCTCTCAATGATAGATACACATCCCCTGGGCGAGTTACAGGCAACTTTACCAACTACAGAATGGTCCCAACACAATCAGTTGTTTTTCTTTTGTATAAACCCTGGGGATCTTGAGAATGCTACTGAATCCTGTGAGCCCTTCCATTAGCCTTCCCCAAGGGACCATCAGTGGGTCCCATCCTGTGAGGAACTCTTACAGGTGACCAAAGGTCCTCTGATTCAAGATGGAGGCCATGTCCTACCTGGAGGAGACAGCTCACAGCTACACTACATAAACTTAATAGCACAACCCATGGCTCTTGGGGTGTCATACGGATGCATGACAATATACATTGCCACATAGTTCGGCAGCACCTGATATGACAAGTGCTCAGTGAACGGTGTATTGATCAACTGATATCAGCGTCGTTCGTCTCTTTCAGTTTATCTTCTGAGCACACTATGCTGATGCGTCCTAGAATAATGGCCAGCACAGCATCACCAACAGAGGCCTGAGTGGCCCTACCCCATCAGCCTATCCATTCAGACTTTCATTCTCCTCCCCTCTGTGGTCCTAGATCCTGGTTTTTGCTGCTACAGCTTCCTGCATGGTGTCTCCTGTTGTCCCAGTGAATTCTGGCTCATCATCCAACATCAGCTCCCCTCCCAACCCTCCTAACATGCACACTGCAAACCCTACTGTCTTTCTGCAAACTCAGGTGACCATGATGCCAGCCTCCTTTGTGCATTGCCTTTTGAACAGTTGCTAAGCACATGTAGGGGAGATCGTTTGATGAAGGTCTTGTCCTCCAGGTCTGGACCAGAGTCTCCACCAAGAAAGGAACTATGTTTTCTTCTGATTTCATAGCACAAACCACACACCATAGTGACTCAAGGAATGTATAGCATGAGTGAATGAACGTTCTTCATGCTCCCCTACCCTCTGCACCACAGTGTTTAACTACCCCAAACATGGCACTTTCTTTTTTTTAATCATCTTTTTTTAAGATTTATTTATTTATTATGTATACAACATTACCCCAAACATGGCACCTTTTTTTATCATCTTTTTTTAAAGATTTATTTTTATTTATTTATTATGTATACAACATTCCTTCCATGTATTCTTGCATGCCAGAAGAGAGTACCAGATCTCATTATAGATGGCTGTGAGCCACCATGTGGTTGCTGGGAATTGAACTCAGGACCTCTGGAAGAGCAGTCATTGCTCTTAACCTCTGAGCCATCTCTCCAGCCCCCAACATGGCACTTGCAAACTTAAGATTCTCTTCCTGAAACCAACCCATTCTGGAAGTGGTCTGTGTGTCCCTGAGCTGGAACTTTCTACCTCAAGTACATGTATATGTGCATAGTGACCCAGGGTGCTGGCCTGACCCTTTATCTGACATGGGTCTGATTTGCTCCATGTACCCCTTTGTACTCCATGAATCCAACATAACTAAACACAGATTAATTGATTGATTAATCAGCTGTGTGCAGTTGGCTAAAATCTGTGCGTGTGTGTGATATTCCTTACCATAGACATTTTCCATGAGATCCTTAGTAAAGTTTGTGAGCTGGCTCTGGGGAAACAAGGTGGCTCCTGCATGGTCAAGGTAGACAGTTCCTGAAAAAAAATTAATTACAAATAAAGCTGCAGGTGCTTCTCCACACTTCATGTAAATCTGACCCGTGTGAATACACTGGTACCCATTCTTTTATTTCATTTTGTCTCTGTTTGTTTCTTTGTTTTTGAGACAGGATTTCACGTATCTCATGCTGGCCTCAAATTCTCTATGTGGTCAACGAATGCCTTTGAATTCTTAATCCTCCTGCCTCCACCTCCCCAGAGCTGGGACTCCAGATGTGTAGACCACAGCCACCTTTCAACACAGCTGGTATCCCTGAATTTCTTGATGTGTGTTTCTTAATATACGCACACAGCCCTATACACACGCAGCCCTGAGGCGCTTACCTGATAAACAGCCCTCTCACAGCCAGGAAGTGCCCAGCAGACTTTGGTGACCAATGACAACACAACAGTTTCATGGTCATTCTGGAAGCTGAGTGTTTCCAGGGAAAGGGGAGCTCTGACCTTTCAAATGCATACAATAGGAATAAATTTATTTGTTTTTTAATTCACTTACCAGTTTTTTTGTTTTATTTTTTTGGGTTTTGTTTTTTTTTTTTTTTTTTTCGAGACAGGGTTTCTCTGTAGCTTTGGTGCCTGTCCTGGAACTAGTTCTTGTAGATCAGAGATCACAGAGATGGGCCTGCCCCTGCCTCCCAAGTGCTGGGCTTAAAGGCGTGCACTGCCACCACCTGACTTTTTTTTTTAAGATTTATATATTTATTAATTATGTATACAGTATTCTGTCTGCATGTATGCTGCAGGCCAGAAGAGGGCACTAGATCTCATTACAGATGGTTGAACTCAGGACCTCTGGAAGAGCAGTCAGCGTTCTTAACCTCTGAGCCATCTCTCCAGCCCTAGTTTTGTTTTGTTTTTTGGTTTTTTGTTTTGTTTTGTTTTTTTGGATAATGCAGGGTCCATTTTTGTTTGCAACAACTTCATCAAGATATAACCCACATACCACAAAAAAAAAAATCCATCCTCTGTAAGCTACAGCTTAGTGGCTGTAGTGTGCTTACATTACCTAATTCTGGAACATTTTATTCACCGCCCCCCCCCATCACCATTATTAGTCATATCTCCACACCCTCACGTAAGTAGTGTCTGAAAATGAGAATGTTATGGTTCCCCTTCACAGGAAGAGGGGGCACATATGTATTAACACAGACAACTGCTGGAGAAGCACACGGGTGACAGCCACTGGCCCTGGGGTGGCACTGCAATGGCAGTTCTTGGGCTTGGCCATTCTTCTATCTCATTTGTCATCTTTTGAATCTGATGCCACTAAAATGTATCATCTAATCTCCCCAATGTATTTAAAGTGCTTTCTTGGACAACCATGTTCCAGATGGTCCCACACCCACAAGTATGTTGTAGTCAACACAAATTGAATTTAGTGGATATTAATAATAATAATAATAATAATAGAGGACACAGAGTTTGGAGGGTGTGAAAAGATAGAGGTTAAGTCTGGGAGGAGCTGGAGGAGAAGTGGAGGATGAATATAATCAAAATACATCATATAGAATTCTCAAAGAATTAAAAACATCTTTTTAAAAATAACTCTTTTATTATTCACTGAAGATTGTGAAATCCAAATTCACCAGACTGAAAGAAAGGCTTTGGACGTCCAATAGTCAATGTACTAATATGTTCACGTGAGAGCATTGGCTCCTCTTCAATTCCCAGCACCCACACGGTGGCTCACAATTCCAGTCTGAGGGAATCTGATGCCCTCTTCTGGCCTCCACAGGCACCAGCCTGCATGTAATATACAGAGATGTATGCCAGACAAAATGCCCATCCACGCAAATACATCCTTAACTTTCAATTATAACCCTTGGAAAGATCTTCAGGCGAAGTTCGAGGTGAGACCCCGACTCTGAGGAGCACTGTACATCTTGCTCAGAATCTTCCAAGAAACTAGGAAGTCATTCAGGAAGATCCTGCTTTGTTTGGCTGGGGTTCAACGGTTAATCTTGCAAAGGAAGGCAACTGAGTTAGGTGAAACAGAGGTCTGATCTTAGGAGGCCAACGGGGCAAATCCAAGTTAACCAGCCAGAGAGAATCTTGGCTCACCCCCCCCCCCGGCCTTTCTGGACCCCTGTTATGACATCTGCAAGAGGAATGATGGTTTAGTAGATAGTTGACACAGTAGCTGGATGCCTGGAACACAGTAAACACAGTTTTCAGAGTGAAGAAAAGCAGGCAACTGATCCGAAAGCCAACTAGCTTTAGATCTTTTTAAAAAGAGAAGTCAAACAACTTTTAGTTTCTTTGATATACTTGGCTGTTTCATTAGCTATCTGGTTCTAAGAAATTAATATTCAGAGATAGATAGAGAAGAGGTGGGGGGGGAGAGGGAAAGAGAAAGAGGGAAGGAACTGAGAGAGGGGGAAGAAGGAGAGAGAGAGGCCAGGATTTCTTCTGGGCCATGCACCTTTAATCGCCAGTCAGCACCTGACGCTGGACGACCTGCTCCAGCCACAGCTGGATACTCAGTATACCCCCTTCATTAGGGCCAGGAAACCCCTAGCCAACTAGTCAAGCAAAACCTTTCGGCTCCTACAGTGTACACATTTAATTGCTCACAGTCACCAATTAAGCAGGTACATTTTCAACCCCTCAGAAAATCTTCAGGGCGGGAAAGAAGGTGTGGGGGCTAGACCATTCTAGCTCGTTGGGTTGGTGTTACTACCCGGACCTCTCTCCAGCTTATTTCTATGGAGAAAAAGGTGAATAAGCACCAGTGTTTTCAGAGGTAGGAAAAAGCACCTGTTTAGTTCACAGAGTTGTACTTCAGGGATGGAAAGGTTTCTCAGTGGGTAGAGCAAGCACAGCTCAAACCAGAGGTCAGAGTTCCATCCCTGAGATGGGCAGAAGAAAGCTGGGCGTGGCAGTGCACACCTGCAGGGAGGTGGAGGCAGGGGTCACTGGCCAGCCAGCCTAGACCACCTGCAGGGAGGCAGGGGTGGGGGTGGGGATCACTGGCCAGCCAGCAGAGACAGTCAGCAGTGAGACCCTGGGTAGTGGTATATTATTTGTATTTTGATAAATAAGTCTTGCCTGAAGACTAGAGGCAAAGATAAAGCCACTAGAGGTCAGGCAATGGTGACACACATCTTTAATCCCAGGATTTGGGGGACAGAAGCAGGTGGATCTCTGTGAGTTCAAGGCCACTATGGGCTGCACAATAACAATGCAGAAATAAATCCAGGTTGTGGTGGCCTACACCCTTAATCCCAGTCCTAAGGAGTCATTTGCCTTAATCCTAGCACTAGAGGGAATATACAATGGGAGGAGAGAGAGGCTGTTTTAGTTTGCAGCCGCCCAGCCTTAGTAAAGGGAAGACTTCTCTAGTGGCTTGGCTGCTTTGCTTTTCTGGTTTTTTGGATTGAACCCCAATTTCTGTCTCTGGGTTTTTATTAATCATGTTAAACCCTGCCTTGAGAAATAATGTAGAGTGACTGGGGAAGACACTTGCCACGTTCTCTTGTCTCCATACACACAAGTGCACACACACAAAGTGTATTTCAAGCCAGGCGTGGTGGTACATATCTTTAATCCCAACACCCAAGAGACAGAGGCAGATGATCTCTGTGATTAAAGGCTAGCCTCGTCTACATGGAAATTTCCAGGCCAGCACAATAAACAGATCTCTCTCTCTCTCTCTCTCTCTCTCTCTCTCTCTCTCTCTCTCTCTTTTCCTCCCACCCCCTCTTTCTGAGGGGGAGGCGTGTCTACCTCAACCACAATGCATTCAGGCAATTCTCTAAATAAATAAAAAGGATCCATCTGGGTATAGTGACTCTCACCTGCAATCCTACCACTTGAAAGGCTGAGGCAGGAAGTCGTCACAAGATTGAGGCCAGCCTGGGTACAAAGTGAGTTCCAGGACTGAGTGCAGAGTGAGACTATCGAAGAAGAAGAAGAAGAAGAAGAAGAAGAAGAAGAAGAAGAAGAAGAAGAAGAAGAAGAAGAAGAAGAAGAAGAAGAAGAAGAAGAAGAAAGGGAGAGAAAGTTAAACAACCTATATACCATCACCATGGATGTTAAAATGCCAACCTGGAGGAGTGGCTACTACCAGCTAATGTCAAGTTTGGGTGCAGCTTGCTGAAGGAAAGGAGCCAGAGGGACGTGTGCATACCTTTATGAAGCGCTGAGGGTGTGAGAGATCAGGGTCGGATAGGATTTGAGAAGACTAGGGACCCGTGTCGCCGAAATAATTACTCCCTGGGATCTGGGATTTGCTTCAGAAAAAGAGAGGCCTGCTGCCCTCTGCACCTGCGGGTATTCATATCAGACTACTTCTGATTGGTAGACAATTTCCCTAGTAAGGGCAGGAGAGGGAGGGAAGGACGGAGGTCTGTCTCCAGGCAGTGAGGAAGCACGGGAAGAAAGGGAAGAAATAAGTTGGAAGGCTCCAGCTACAAAGTAGAGAGGAGGTCTCGGCTCCCCCACACCCCCAAAGCATAATTAGTTACTATTCCAAAACTAGTAAAATTCTGTTCTGCCACACACAGCAGGGACAGGCACCCCGAGGGATCAAACACACTGGTGTACCCTGGCCCGTGACCTTCCTGCTCCACCGCAGGTTCTGAAGTTTGCTGAAGCACCCCCTTCCCAGTCAAGTTCCAGGACTAGTGGTGAGTTCTCAGTCTGCAGCAGTAGGCCGGGCTACACCTGCAGTTAATCTGAGCTTAATTCCCGACTCAGTCAACAGGTTCCACCTGTGATCTTAAAGTGTGTGACCCGGTCCAACCCACGGGTTCGGTGGCTTGTCCTGTGAAAGCTCAAATTGCATGCTTCTCGAATTCCTCCAGTTTCCCAGCAAGCCAGAGCTCATCTAGAGCATTGTTCTGGCAACAGAAGAGAGAAAAATGAGGCTTGGTGCCAGGCGAGCTCGGGGCACGCCTTTAAGTCCAGAGCATCAGGAGCAGAGGAAAGAGGATCAAAAGTTCAAGGCAAACCTCGACTACGTAACGAATTCAAGGCCAACCTGGACTACGCGACTACACAGAACCCTGTTTTTTCTTTCTTCCTTCTTTTCTTTCTTTCTTCTTCTTCTTTTTATTATTATTATTATCATTATTATTATTTGGTTTCTCTGTAGCTTTTGGTTCCTGTCCTGGAACTAGCTCTTGTAGACCAGGCTGGCCTTGAACTCACAGAGATCCGCCTGCCTCTGCCACCCGAGTAATGGGATTAAGGGTGTGCGCCACCACCTCCCAGCAGAACCCAGCCTAAAATATCAACAGTAATAGTAATAATGTTTCAAAAAGAATACAGAGAAGAGATCCCTATAGAGAGAGGGTCGTGGCCTTGAGAGACCTGTCTGCTGCTGATCGCTGTCTCTGCAATCGCTGGTCACCACCACAGAATCACTTTTCCAAACTGAATATAGTGGCCTCCCGCGCACCCCTGGCATGTATGGAGCATCCGAGAAACACCTCTGCTCAATATTATGAATTGTGTGACCTTGGCTGAGATGGGGTCTTTAGGATGGGGTATTCTCCCAGCAATAGAGGCGGGCAAAGGCTCTATTTGAAGTGTGTGGGGAGACCTAATGAAAGGCCAGGCTGGTCTCGCACCACGGAGCAGTTGTACAATTGTACCAAGAAGTTTGTTACTGCTGAACGGACAGCGCGGAGCCGGCTACACCCACACAATCTCTCCCAGACTTTCGATTCCAGAGGAGTCCATCTCTTCTTGGCCTTTTAGCTAAGATCACGTGCAAAGGGCACCCCCAAGTGAGATAGGGCCCCTCGCACGCTGGTTCCAGCCCTGCATGCCCCCGTGTATTCCCGCCCCCACCCCTCACCTGCTAAGCGGCCGAACTCCAGGTCTCGCAACTCTCTGCGCAGCCCGTAGCCGTGGGCCAGGCGCGGTGCGATGGCTTCTGGATGGCGCTGGAAGGCCGGGGGCTCAGGTCCCCTCTCTGCAGCTCCGCAGGACATGATCCGCGCGTGCCGTCTGAAGGGTTCAGGCCACCCAGCCCGGGAAGTGAGCGAGGCCAGCGACTCAATCCCGGCCGGCAGAGAGTGACTGGGGTCCCCACCCAGGGGCGGCGCCTCCCGGGCCAGCCTCCTCTCAGCGCGCTGACTCACCGAGCGCTTTCATTTCTAAGCGGCCTTTGACCGCCTGGGACAGGACCCAGCTACGCTCTTCGCGGTCTCGCTACTCAGGTGACATCCAAGACACCTGGGCGAGAGTCCTGGGATATCCCCGCGCCACTGAGGCAAGTGGAAGGAACAGCGGAGTGCATGCCTTCTCGCTAAGCATATGTGACCCCGGTTCTCCTGGCCCAGAACCGGGGACCCTCACCCCTTGAGCTCCAGACTCGCAAGGGAAGGACACTTGGACTGCTGTGATCGCCAGCGCTCCGCGTTTCAGCGCAAAACCACTGGGCTGCTTGATAAACTCCCAGCGATTGTGCAACCTCGGAGCCCGGAAGCCCTACTGTGACCCAGTCCAGCGCTGCTAGTGGGATGGGCTCTCCCTCCTGCACCCCGACGGCTCAGAGCGCAGCGACTGTGTGCCAGGGCACTGCTGAGAGAGTCAGGCAAACCAACCAGCGCAGAGTAGGGGCCAAGGACAAGGAGAAGACAGGTGTGCCAAGTGCCACCAAGATCTGAAAAGGACTGGGATGGGAAGGTGATTAGTTGTGCAATCCCTGGTGGCAAGGGAAGTGTGCTCAGACAAGGAGTGGTGAGGAACTAAATTAGGAGGGCTTCACTAGGTACTGGGGGACTAGGAAAAAGGCTCACATCCCTGCCCAACTGAGAGCCCAGACTGCGGCCAGACAGCAACAGCTGGGAAACCAGAGGAGGAGCCATCACGCCCAAGTTTGAAGCCTGGGTCGAGGTCAACCACTCCCAACCCAATGTTCTGGGTTAGAACCAAAAAACACAGTGGGATGGGTGCTGGTGGCAGAAAAGCCCAGTGTTAAGTGCGTCTTCTTGCTTGGTGCTGCTCAACATTTGGGCAGGAGAGTCCTGGCCGGAAGAGTGAGGTTATGAGGTCCAGAGAGTGCAAAAGTAATGGAATTCAGGGACAGTGAGGTCCCGAATACTGGCTCAGGGATTGGGAGACTGGGAGCTCAGGCACAGAGAAGCAAAGTGGGGCTCCATCCAGGCCATTTAAGTGGAGATTGTCAGTCAGTACTAAAAATGATAACGTCAGGCTGGAGAAACAAGACACACGGAAGGCTTGAGTGGGTGCCTCAGGAACACAGAAAAGAGATCAGAGTGGTGACAATGGGACAGAGAAAGTTCAGGGAGGAGAACCAGAGGACAGGTCATAGCGGCCCGTGAGGGTTAGCATAACGTGCTCTACTGTGACCTAGTGAGGTCAGTTCTGTCAGAGCTGCCTTGCAAGGGCCAGCTCAGATGGAGAAGCAGCTCACTCATGGGCAATCCCCGGAAGACCCTCACCTATTGATCTTGGAGGAAGTCGGGGGTCCAGGCCTATCTATCATCATGAATCAAATCTCCAAACAAGTGAGCATGAGGTTGGGGTGGGTGTTTCCTAAAAAGCAAATTTGGTTTAGATCATGCATATAATTCTGTACATTCACCTAAGTAGCATGGGCCTCCCTAAAAGAGAAGCTGCAGGTCTAGCGATTGGGGCGGTTTGGAAATCAGAAGAAGGCCAGTTGAGCAATAGTGTAGCCTTCTTTCCAAAGCACTGAAGTTTAGTACAGTAGAACGAAGTAGACAGCAATGGAAAGAAAAACACAGGAAGCTCCCTCCCCAGAGGGACTGGAGAGACCTTTTCTGTGGGTAGAAGCTGGAAAGGCAGCTTGGAATCATGAAGAGATTGGGAACAAGGGTCCATTATATTTATATTCATAATGTAATGTTCAAAACAAAACCCAAGAATACTAGCAGAACATAGCTCTCAGAGTGGGCACACCCAAGTGGGCTCCTCCTAGAGCTGTTTTCCTGGAGTTTGATTTCTCCTGCGTTCACTCAGAAGCCACCCTCCTCTCTTCCTTCTGTGCTGGGACACTTCACCTCCTTCTGACTCTTTGCCTCTCGACTCATACCACCAAGAAGAGGAAAGGATATTAGTCATTCTACATAGCAAATGACAGGTAACAGATTTGAGGATGCTTCCTGCGGGCTTATTTGCCTTAGAAAATCAATTCTATAACTGGGTGACAATGCACCCTGCTAGGTGTTGTGAACAAAAGAAAGCCATTCTGGTGTTAGGGGTGTGGCTCTGTGGTAGTGTTTTCTGGCACGGGGAAACCCTGGATTAGAACTTCAAAGCAGGGGCTGGAGAGATGGCTCAGAGATTAAGAGCATTGCCTGCTCTTCCAAAAGTCCTGAGTTCAATTCCCAGGAACCCCATGGTGGCTCACAACCATCTGTAATGGGGTCTGGTGCCCTCTTCAGGCCTGCAGGCATACACACAGACAGAATATTGTATACATAATAAATAAATAAATATTTTTTTTAAAGAAAGAACTTCAAAGCAGCAAGTGGGGAGGGAAAGAGGAGGGAGAGGGAAGGAAGGAAGCGGAGAGAAGAAAGACTAAGACACGGTGGAAACTGACTCCAAGCCCGAAGAGTCTTAGGGCAGGGGGATTCATTTTCCAGCTTCTCATTATACTGAATATAGGCACTATCCTATATTTCAGCCAAGGATATTGGACAGAACTGTGTGGAACTTCAAGAAACTCCCTTAGTTAAGGAAAGGTCTTTCTCCTCTTTCTTAGCTGGAATGCAGAGATCATGGCAGGGGGCCAAGCAGCTGGCAGGTGGAGGAGGCCTGGGGCAAGTTAAAAGCCTGGGAGTCTGATGTTGTTAATTCCCTATCCAGTGTGGGCTGCCTAATTTGACTCATTATTTGAGAAATAGTGTATCTTGTATAAAGGAGAAAGGTAACTTTGCATTTTCCTTCATACACAGTTGAAGTGGAAACCAAATTAGTACTTTAATATTCTTTTCCACTCACAGAGATGAAGGGAAAGTTTGCCCACAGGGAGAGCCAGGGAGAGCCCAGATACAAAGCTTCATCCACAGATCCCTCAAGTGGAGGTTCTGAGCGGCACGTGGTGTCCTTCAGGAATATACAGAACTCAGTCAAGCCAATCAGTTGGACGATCAGTGGCCACTTGCTGCAGGGATCCCTTGAGAGAGCTGGCAGAGCTAACAACAGATGGCAGGAGGATGCCTTCCGACTTGGTTCCATAACGAAGGGTCCACCTATAAGTTCCAGAGAGGTCTGACTGGGTCCAGGGTTCTTGAAACCTTCCAAAGCAGGACCATCCATTCTTTTTCTCCCTTCCCTCCAGCCTCATGGTCCCTGCCATCTAGGTTTCTTGTTTGTGATGTCAGGGGCCTCCAACTAAGCTACCTGTTATTTGTTAGAAGGGGAAGGAGTAGCCAGGCGGTGGTGGCGCACACCTTTAATTCCAGCACTTGGAAGGCAGAGGTAGGCAGATCTCTGTGAGTTCGAGGCCAGCTCTGGTCTCCAGGACAGGCTTGAAAGCCACAGAGAAACCTTATCTCGGGCTGGAGAGATGGCTCAGAGGTTAAGAGCACTGACTGCTCTTTCAGAGGTCCTGGGTTCAATGCAGACAGAACACTGTATTATTATTTTTTTAATATTTATTTATTATGTATACAATATTTATTTATTTATTTATTTACTTACTTATTTATTTATTATGTATACAATATTCTGTCTGTGAAGACACCAGACCTCATTACAGATGGTTGTGAGCCACCCATGTGGTTGCTGGGAATTGAACTCAGGACCTTTGGAAGAGCAGCCAATGCTCTTAACCACTTAGCCATCTCTCCAGCCCTTTATCCTTGTCTCACGCTTTGCAGATGCCGCTGTCCCCTCTCACCGCTTGCTGCAGCCATGGTCAACCCCACCGTGTTCTTCGACATCAACAAAGTTCCAAAGACAGCAGAAAACTTTCTTGCTCTGAGCACTGGAGAGAAAGGATTTGGTTCTTCCTTTCACAGGATTATTACAGGATTCATGTGCCAGGGTGGTGACTTCACACGCCATAATGGCACTGGCGGCAGATCCATCTATGGAGAAAAATTGAGGATGAGAACTTCATCCTGAAGCATATAGGTCCTGGCATGTTGTCCATGGCAAATGCTGGACCAAACACAAACGGTTCCCAGTTTTTTATCTCACCACCAAGACTGAATGGCTGGGTGGCAAACACGGGGTCTTTGGGAAGGTGAAAGAAGGCATAAACAAGCCGGGCGATAGTGGCGCACGCCTTTAATCCCAGCACTCGGGAGGCAGAGGCAGGCGGATCTCTGTGAGTTCGAGACCAGCCTGGTCTACAA
>NC_022020.1:2757572-2759929 GCF_000317375.1 Microtus ochrogaster
AAAAAAAAAACAAACAAACAAAAAAAAAAAGAAGGCGTAAACATTGTGGAAGCCAGGGAGCGTTTTGGGTCCAGGAATGGCAAGACCAGCAAGAAGATCACCATTTCCGACTGTGGACAACTCTAATTCTTTTGACTTGCGGGCTTCTTACTCACCAGACCATTCCTTCTGTAGCTCGGGAGAGCACCCCAGCCCCATCTGCTCGCAGTACCCTGTAATCTCTGCTCTCACTGAAGTTTGGGTACCATATTTCCCCTTCAAGTCTAGCTGGATTGCAGAGTTAAGTTTATGATTATGAATAAAAACTAAGTAAAAAGAAAAAGAAACCTTGTCTCGAAAAACCACATAAGTACATACACACATACACACATACACACATACAGACAGACAGACAGAAGGGGAAGGAGTAACAAAACACATCCTTTGGTATTCCGTCTACAGATTTGCCTGTTCATACCTTTTCCCATTTAGAGAGCATACAGGGAATTTTGAAACATATAAAAAGAGAGTACAATGACCCCAATGCCCAGAGTGAAGACATCTCATGGAACTTTGACCATATACTTGAACATAAAGCAAGTCCCAATAGATACAAGAAAATTAAAATAACACCCTGCATCCTATCTGACCACCACAGATTAGAGCTGGATATCAGGAACAGAAAGTAAACAAACTCATGGAAACTGAACAACTCATTATTGAATAAATATTGGGTCAAGACAAGCTAAAAATGAAAGTAAAAACATTTTAGAACTGAATGAGAACCAAAACAAAACGTATCTTAAACCTTTGACACAGTGAAGTTAGTTCTAAAACATTCATAGAACACAGTGCCTACATGAAAACAAGTGGAGAGATCTCATATTAGTAACTCAACAGCACACCGGAGAGCACTAAAATAAGAAGCCACACCCAAATGAGCCGAGGGCAGGAAATAATCAATAAAATGAAAACTAGAAAAACAATATAAGGAATTAATGAAGTGAAGAGTTGGTGCCTTGAGAAAATCATTAAGACTGACAAATTCTTAGCCAGACTAACTGACAGACAGAGAGAAGACACAATGAAATCAGAGATGAAAAGAGTAACACCACAACAGACACTGAGGAACTCCAGAGACTCTTAGGTATATACGCCACCAAACTGAAAACCTAAAAGAAATGGATACAATTCTTGATATATACCACCTACCAAAGTTAAGTCAAGATCAGATAATCAATTGAAATAGACCCAAAGCCCCCAGTTAAGTAGACACAGTCATTAAAGGTCTAACCCGCCCCTCCCCCACAAAAAAAGCCCAGGGCCAAATGGCTTCAGTGTACAATTCTACCAGACCTTCAGTGAAAAATTAACACTAATACTCTCAAATTATTCTTCAAAATAAAAACTTTAGGAACACTGCCTAATTATTTTTACAAGAGGGAAATTATTGATACCTGAACCACACAAAGACCTAACAAAGAAAATTACAGACCAATATCCCTTCTGAACAAAGGCAAAAAAACTCAATAAAATACTTACAAGCCAAATCCAAGAACACATAAAAAAGATTAAAAATGATCAAATAGGATTCATCCCAGAGATACTGTGATAGCTCAGGATTGGTAAATCAATAAACATAATCCACTACATAAACAAAATGAAGAGCTGGAGAGATGGCTCAGAGGTTAAGAGCATTGTCTGCTCTTCCAAAGGTCCTGAGTTCAATTCCCAGCAACCTCATGGTGGCTCACAACCATCTGGAATGTGGTCTGGTGCCCTCTTCTGGCCTGCAGGCATACACACAGACGGAATATTGTATACATAATAAATAAATAAATGTTTAAAAAAAAAGAAAGAAAGAAAAAGAAAAGAGCATTTTAATTGCCTCATCTAGCCTTGATGCAGGCAAGGAGCCCAGTCCTACCTCACTTGATGGCCATGCTTTCTGGGGGCTGGAGAGATGGCTCAGAGGTTAAGAGCATTGCCTGCTCTTCCAAAGGTCCTGAGTTCAATTCCCAGCAACCACGTGGTGGCTAACAACCATCTATAATGAGATCTGGTACCCTCTTCTGGCATGCAGGCAGGCATGGAAGGAATGTTGTATACATAATAAATAAATAAATATTAAAAAAAACCAAAATGAAAGACAAAAACCACATGATCGTCTCATTAGATGTAGAAAAAACTTTAAAAAAAAAATCCAACATCCCTTCATGATAAAAGTGCTGGAGAGATAAGGCATGGTGGTGCATGCCTTAATCCCAACACTCAGGAGACAGAGGCAGGCGGATCTTTGTGAGTTTGAGGCCAGCCTGGTTTACAGAGCTAGTTCCAGGACAGGCTCTAAAACTATACAGAGAAACTCTGTCTTTTTT
>NC_022020.1:2763709-2773709 GCF_000317375.1 Microtus ochrogaster
TTGTGAGCCACCATGTGGTTGCTGGGAATTGAACTCAGGACCTTTGGAAGAGCAGGCAATGCTCTTAACCACTGAGCCATCTCTCCAGCCCTTCCTTCAAAGATTTTAAGTTCTTGTCATACTGGTCTTCCACTTGTTTAGTTAGAGTTACTCCGAGATATTTTATGCTATTTGTGGCTATTGGAAAGGGTGATGTTTCTCTTATTTCTTTTTCAGCTCATTTATCATCTGTGTAAAGAAGGGTTACTGATTTTTTTTTTTTAGTTAATCTTGTATCCTGCTACATTACTAAGAGTGCTTATGAGCTGTAGAAGTTCCTTGGTAGAATTTTTGAGATCGCTTATGTAAACTATCATATCATCAGCAAACAGTGAGAGTTTGACTTCTTTTCTGGTTTTTTTTTTTTCCGAGACAGGGTTTCTCTGTGGTTTTGGAGCCTGTCCTGGAACTAGCTCTTGTAGACCAGGCTGGTCTCGAGCTCACAGAGATCCGCCTGCCTCTGCCTCCCGAGTGCTGGGATTAAAGGTGTGCGCCACCACCGCCCGGCTTCTTTTCTGATTTGTATCCCTTTGATCTCCTTTTTTGTCTTATTGCTCTAGCTAGGACCTCAAGAACTGTATTGAATAGATATAGAGAAAGTGGACAACCTTGTCTTGTTCCTGATTTCAGTGGGATTGCTGTGAGTTTCTCTCCATTTAGTTTGATGTTGGCTGTTGTCTTGCTGTATATTGCCTTTATTATGTTTAGCTGTGTTCCTTGTATCCCTGCTCTCTCCAAGACCTATATCATGAAGGGATGTTGTATTTTGTCGAAAGATTTTCAGCATCTAATGAGATGATCATGTGGTTTTTACTTTTCAGTTTATTTATATGGTGAATTACTTTGACAGATTTTCATATGCTGAACTATCCCTGCATCTCTGGGATGAAGCCTATTTGATCATGGTGGATGATGGTTCTGATGTGTTCTTGGATTCGATTTGCCAGTGTTTTATTTAGTATTTTTGTATCAATGTTCATGAGTGAGATTGGTCTGTAATTCTTTCTTAGTATTGTCTTTCTGTGGTTTGGGTATCAGGGTAATTGTAGCCTCATAAAAAGAGTTTGGCAATGTTCCCTCTGTTTCTATTGTGTGGAATAATTTGAGGAGTATTGGTATTAGTTCCTCTTTGAAAGTTTTGTAGAATTCTGAGCTGAACCCATCTGGCCCTGGGCTTTTTTTGGTTGGGAGACTTTTGACGACTGTTTCTATTTCTTCAGCAGTTATACATCAGTTTAATTTGCTTATCTGGTCTTGATTTAATTTTGGTGATATTTATCCAGAAAGTTGTCCATTTCCTTTAAGTTTTCCAATTTTGTGGACTATAGGTTTTTAAAATATGACCTGATGATCCTCTGTATTCCTCTGTGTCTGTTGTTATGTCCCCCTTTTCTTTTCTTTTTTTTTTTTTTTTTTTTTTTTTTTTTTTTTTTTGCTTTTTTCGAGACAGGGTTTCTCTGTAGCTTTGGAGCCTGTCCTGGAACTAGCTCTATAGACCAGGCTGGTCTCGAACTCACAGAGATCCACCTGCCTCTGCCTCCCGAGTGCTGGGATTAAAGGCGTGCGCCACCATCGCCCGGCATGTCCCCCTTTTCATTTCTGATTTTGTTAATTTGGATATTCTCTCTCTGCCTTTTGGTTAGTTTGGATAAAGGTTTGTCTATTTTGTTGATTTTCTTGAAGAACCAACTTTTTGTCTCATTGATTCTTTGTGTTGTTTTCCTTGTTTCTATTTTGTTGATTTCAGCTCTCAATTTGATTATTTCCTGCCCTCTAGTTTCTTAGGTAAGTTTGCTTCTTTTTGTTCTAAAGTTTTCAAATGTTCTGTTAATTCACTGGTGTGGGATTTTTCCAGCTTCTTCATGTAGGCGTTTAGTGCTATGAACTTTCCTCTTAATACTGCTTTCATTGTGTCCCACAAATTTGGGTACGTTGTGTGGTCATTTTCATTGAATTTTAGGAAGTCTTTAATTTCCTCTATTTCTTCCTTGACCCATTGATGATTCACATGAGCATTGTTTAATTTCCATGTGTTTGTGGGTTTTCTGGAATTGGTATTGCTGTTAACTTCTAGTTTTAAAGCATGGTGATCTGATAAGGTACATTGGGTTATTCCATTTTTTTTTGTATTTGTTGAGGTTTGTTTTGTTACCGAGTATGTGGTCAATTTTTGAGAAGGTTCCATGAAGTGCTGAGAAGAAGGTATATTCTTTTCTGTTTGGATGGAATATTCTATAGATGTCTGTTAAGTCCATTTGAGTCATAACAACTGTTAGTTCCCTTATTTCTCTGTTCATTTTTTTTTTTGGTCTGATTAACCTGTCCAGTGGTGAGAGGGGAGTATTGAAGTCTCCCACTACTAGTGTATGAGGTTTAATATATGATTTAAGCTTTAAAAGTGTTTCTTTGACATATGAGGGTGCCCTTGTATTTGGGGCATAGATGTTCAGTATTGAAATTTCCTCTTGATGGATTTTTCCTGTGATTAATATGAAATGTCCTTCTTTGTCGCTTTTGACTGATTTTAGCTTGAAGTCTATTTTGTTAGATATTAGGAAGCTACACCCGCTTGTTTCTTAGGTTTATTTGATTGGTATATTTTTTTCCCAACCTTTTATTCTGAGCCGATGTCTTTGAGGTTGAGATGCGTTCATTCAAGAAATCTTAAAGGTGCCAGTTGTGGTGGCACACACCAGTAGGATTTGCCGAAGGAAGCAGAAGCAGGAGGATCACGAGTTCGAGGCCAGCCTGAGCTATATATTTAAAAAAAAAATTCTTAAAGGTGCTGGGCAGTGGTGGGGCACACCTTTAATCCCAGCACTCAGGAGGCAGAGGCAGGCAGATCTCTGTACATTTGAGGTCAGCCTGGTCTACAAGAGCTAGTTCCAGGACAGACTCCAAAGCTACAGAGAAACCCTGTCTTAAAAAAAAAAGAAAGAAAGAAATCTTATAGGCACATGTAGGGAGTATGTTCACTACAGAAAACCTTTTCTAGGGGGACATAAGAGAGGGCAGTTTGGTTAGGTCTCTTGGTTTTCACCCAATTTCATTGCTTGGCATAACCAGGACTACATAATAGATTTTTACTTCTGTACTTCTGTCCAAAGCAGGACCACACCTCTCTGCCATCTGATGGCTGGGGTCTTAGCAAGCCTCTACTACTTTTCTGTAAACATCTCATTGAGATCAGCTCTCCATGATAGCCATTTGGCTTCTGCTAGTTTTGTCTCTGTTCTTTTGGGGTTTTTTGAGTCTGTGTAACCCTGACTGGCCTGGAACTCAGTATGTAAACCAGACTGACCTTGAACTCAAAAAGATCCATCTGCCTCTGCCTCTGTCTAAGTGCTCGGATTAAAGGATTCAATACCACCACCAGCTTAATCTCTGCTCTTTATCCTGATTTTAGTGCTGAGTTTGCCTCTTGCAGCTCCTGGGACTAGCTGCCCCAGTGACAGCAGCAGGTGACCTGGAAGCTGACCCCACAGCAGCAAGGATCAGTACATGACTTGAAGAGTGTGACTTTATAGACGTGGTCCTCCTGAGTGTAGCACATTAGTCCACATTCGATGTGTTTCATCGTTATGATGGGCTCGATTCAACGAACCAGAAAACTTGTACGATTAATAAGACCCCTCTCCCATGTGATCAGGACACTACCAGCAACAGACCAACTCCCTGCGCCAACCACTGTGTGTACATGAGGTCTTTTGCCGCGTGGACTTTAAGGTCAGTTATAAGTACAGGACTAAAAAGCTGGGATTATAGTTGTGGCTCACTATGCCCACTCTTATGTGTGCTTTTGGGGTCACACTACCCACTCCATGGGCTTTTCAACATGACACTGAAAAATCAAAAACTGAACTCTCACCGTTCTGCATGAGGCCAGCCCAGAAAGACACTTCAGAGTTTAGACGCCAGGAAGGCATCAATATGAAACATGTCATTGATGGTATTGCATCTGTGTGCTCAAACAAACGTTCAGCTGTGCCACAGGGCTTCTGAAGCTTGAGGGTGTTTCAGTCACCTGGAGATGGCTGGAGCAGATTCCACCTCTGGGCCTAACATCCCTGAAACTGAGACCAGTGGGTGTGGATGTATGGTGCAGAGGTGGGGGTGGGAGAGCCGAGAGCTGAGGTTACAATGTGACAGGTGTGCCATCAAGACTGAGACTTGTGTTCCTTAGAGTTTGTTTCAAAGATAGTCTCGGCTTCCAGCTTCACACAAATGCAAAACTCCAGGGTCAGGGCCAGTTAGCAACCAGTTGGTAAGCAGCTGGAGAGGTGATGCTGACACACACGAAAGAGAAGAACTGCCCAGAGCAGTGTCTTGTCTTCCCCTCTCAGCTCAGCAGGGGCTGAGAACAGCTCAACAGCAGCCCACCCAGGACTTCCCAACACTGCCAGGGAGACTTAGTGCCCCCTGTTCAAAGTCTTCAGTTCTCACTCTCTCCCTTTGGAATGAATAGCAGGTCCACTTTCCTCTGCTGAGACCAAAGAGACACCAGGGACAGGTATGACTCCTGGTGTTGAAGGCAAATGTGTACTTGGAAGAATCCTATCGTCTCTCCTCTGCTTAGGAAAAACGTCAAGACAGAAATCATCCATTTCCTTCACTGGGCTGTCTGAAATTCCGTGCTGTGAGCTGAGTGGTTAAGATAAGGGGAAGGATAACCTCACCTTGACAATGGCATCTGCTCCCACTACAGAAACGCTCATTTTCCTTCCTTCTACACACTCAATTTGCCAGATGACCATTTTCCAGGAGAGCTGTTGAGTCCCAGCCTTGCAGCTGCCCAAACCTCTCCCAAGCTCCATTACCGGCCTTCCTCATCCCAACGCCTCCAGTCCATGCCACACATCCTTCATTCTTAGGACATCTGCTGTCATCTAAACTCAGATCGCTCACCGTCCAGCCCCTAATTTATTGCTTTACATCTGGAAATGATACTTGAAGCTTTATAAAGAATCTCAAAGTCTTTCCTTAAATAAAGGAAGGGAGAATAGCTACAGCTCAAGCTTAAAAGCGCCTGCCAAGTTTCAGAATACTTGGTAGCCAGTAGGAAGAGGTCAAGACAGCACACAGTGTGATGTGCTGATTTAGAGGGAGTGGAAAAGTAAAACTCGAACACGCTGGGCTCCTCTGTTACTTCCTCTCTCCAGTAAAAGCATCCCAAAGAAGGTTCTTTGGACATGGTTTGTGTGTAGATTCTGCACTCCACACGCTGGAAACGTACTGTCTAGTGTGGTGGCACTGACAGGTAGGGGAACCTGGAAGAGGCAGGTCTAGTGTCTGGTGATCCAGCATTCTTGTGAGAGGGTTTTAAGCAGATGTGGTACCTCCCGCAATCTCTTTTATTTTCTGTCCTGTAGTGGCATTATACAAATAAAGCTTGCCTGAAGATCAGAGTAAAAGAGCCCCAGCCCTACTGGTCAGTCTTACTATCAGCCAGTGGTAACACACACCTTTAATCCCAGTAGCCAAACTAGTTGATATAGAAACCAGGCGGTACATGCCTTTAATCCCAGAACTAGAGAGGATTATAAAACAGGAGGAGACAGTTCTCAGACACAGTCTGATTCTGAGATTCCTGAAGGTGGGATCACCATTTTGGACTGAGGTAGAGTTAAGACCCAGTGACTGGTTGTTTTGCTTTCTGTATCTTCAGGTTGAACCATTTCTCTGAGTTTTTATTAATTGTGCTTCATTTGTAAACTGAGACAGTGCTTATGCTTTCTGGCTGCCCAGATCTGAATAACCACACAGAAACTATATTAATCACAACACTGTTTGGCCTATTAGCTCAGGCTTCTAATTAACTAATAACTCTTACATCTTAAGTTAACCCATTTCTATTCATCTGCATATTGCCACAAGTCTGTGGCTTACAGGTAAGGTTCTGGCATCTTTCTTCTTCAGCAGCTACATGGTGTCTACTTGACTCCATCTTCTATTCATTCAGTTTAGTTTTTCCATCTCTCTATATTCTGCCCTGCCACAGGCCAAAGCAGCTTCTTTATTAACCAATGGTCATAAAACATTCGCAGCATACAGAGAGGAATTCCACATCACTGTCCCATCATGTGATCTCCCTAATCCAGACACATTTCTCATTATTGTCATCCCACCCACAAGGCCCTCTCCAGAACCAAGCAGATTTCAGGGCCAGGCTCTTAAACCCCAGAACAAGATCTTAGCTACACAAACCTTTTTCTTTACCGAGTACCCATGCTCTAGCATTTGTCACAACATAAAACAGACACAGAGAGCTAAAGACTCCACATAATGCAAAATCAGACAAATTTGGCCATGAAGAACAAATGTTCTTAATCTGGACCGCACAAAGGTAGATCCAACCATCTCTGACAGCACAGAGAAGGTTCTGGATGGGTGTGTGTGTACTACGTAACAAGGGAAAGCGTCCACGGCCTTCAGGAGACTGGAAGGACTAAGGCCCAGATAGGGAAACTCATTCAATCACGAAGGTAAAGAAAGGGGACCTATTTACATAACACACACTTTAAGACATATCAGGACTAGCAGGGTGTGATCAAGTCAATCAGTGCATATCTGTTAACCCTGTAAATCTTCACGGTGTGATCTTCGCCACAGCTTGCAAAGTGCAGCCAGTCAGCGTCTGCGTCATTCCGCCTAGCGTTTCTACTACAGTTCTTCCAGGATAACCTTCTGATACCAAGCGTGTGACCTTCACTGCAAGCAAGACAGAAATCATAAGGTCAAAACAAGCAATGCCTGCAAAATTCCCCACTGGAAACTCACCTGCAGGATTATAACCAGGGCACCCTTACAGCCCTTACTTGTTTACAGAAAATGATGTCTGATTTTTTATGTTTCATTTCTTCCTTAAATCATAACACACATTTAAAAGATATGGAGGGACCTGGAGAAATGGCTCAGTGTGCAAACAGGATCACATGAATTTAAATCCCTAGGACCCATGTAAAAAGCCAGACTAGCTACATACTCCTGTAACCTCAGGGCTGTGTGGAAAGTAGACAGGAAGACTGCTGGCCACCAGCCTAGCTCCAGATTGACAAGAGAGTCTATCACAAGTGAATACGGCAGAGAGAAATATAACAGCAGACCTGTGAGAACCTCTTCAGGCCTCTGTACATGTACAAGGAGATGAGCATAGACTAATAAAACACAGACAGACAGATACACGCACACGCGCGCTCTCTCTCTCTCTCTCTCTCTCTTTCTCTCTCTCTCTCTCATAGTCACAGAATGTATGACGTTGAGGGCTAGGAAAGTATTCATCTCAATCAACACTTGGGAATCAGAGGCAGGAAGATGGCTGCGAGTTCA
Organism: Microtus ochrogaster; assembly: GCF_000317375.1. NCBI lineage: Eukaryota > Metazoa > Chordata > Mammalia > Rodentia > Cricetidae > Microtus > Microtus ochrogaster. Next base: position 2,771,075 of record NC_022020.1, read on the forward strand.
AGTCCAGGATGGGCTATACATCAAGTTCTAGGCCAAGCAGACGTATACAGTAAGACTCTCATAAAAAAGACAAAAAGACAGACAGACAGACCACATGAAGAGCAGGGGGAGGAGGGAAGCAAAGAGGGAAGAAGAAAGAATCTGGGGGGAGGGGCTAGGGTGCAGCTCAGTGGTAGAGTATTTTCCTAATATGTTTAAGGCTCTCATTGAATCCCTAGCAACACAAAATTCACCAGTTAATTATAAGACATGGCCCTTAAGAAGCCAATCTGAAAGTCCTGCTTGTATTTCTGGAAATGCATTACCAGCAGAAAGTTAAAATTTAGTAATCAGCGTAGCAGCTATCCAAATTACACAATGTATTGAATCCAGAACTACTTTCAAGTCACAAACCTTATCATTACAATAACAAAGAAAGAAACTGCCAAATGAAAACCCTGAGCTCTGCACATCTTCCCATGCTAACTGGCTTTCCACACCGGGGCCACAGTAGCAGTCTGAATACCAATCCAGGGGCAGAAGGAAGGAAAGGAAAGGGGAGGGTCAGAGCAAGAATGTCGGGAAGACGGACTGTCACGGCTGCCCCTTTTATAGCAAGCTGAACACTAACAGCAGACATGCATTTTAACAGTTCAATGAGCACTGACAGAGACAAGCTGAACACTAACAGCAGACATGCATTTTAACAGTTCACTGAGCACTGACAGAGACAAGCTTCTCTACAGGACATGGCTGAGTGAGACCTGCTCTCTAATCTCTCACCCTCACCATGACACTGTCACTTTAAAAAGTATTTGAAACTATGTGTAAACAGTACAGACTGGAAAGACTGAAAAGTTCAGAAAATGCGACAGAAAGCTATCAATGAGCCGGGAGGTGGTGGCGCACGCCTTTAATCCCAGCACTCGGGAGGCAGAGGCAGGCAGATCTCTGTGAGTTTGAGGCCAGCCTGGTCTACAAGAGCTAGTTCCAGGACAGGAACCAAAAAGCTACAGAGAAACCCTGTCTCGAAAATCAAAAAAAAAAAAAAAAAAAAAAAAAAAAAAAAGAAAGCTATCAATGACTTACTGAAAGCTTAGGCATTGATTAAAAACAATTAACACTGGCAACTAACATGTACTAAAAGGCAGATTAAAATAACCTCTGCTAGGATTGGGGATATAGTTTAGCTGGCAGAAAGCTTGCCTCACATATAGGAAGCCCTGGACTCCATCCCAGCACATTAAAAAATGGGTGTGACGGCGCAGACCTGTGATCCCAGAATGTAGGAGGTGGAAGAGGACCAGGCCCAAAAGATCACGTCTTAGCAAAGAAGAGGAGAGAGGGGAGGTAAAGAGAGGCAGCCATGGACAAAGTCTGTAAAAGCAATATGACAAAACCCAGCAACCTACTGAGCAAACTAAACGCTGAGTCCAACATAGCAGCAAACATCATGTTAGGAGGTACTATTTGGCTCTAAGTAAAGACAAGAGTTCTGTCGCTCTCCATGAAAATGACCACAAAAATGCCACCAAAGACCGTCCCGTTTCTATTTAATCAGATGGAAGCAGAGTAGGAAGAAAATACCTCGGATTTGTCTCTATAAACCGGGTCCAGTCATTGACTTCTTGGCTCGTCTTTTTCCAGGAGAATAAACAAATCTTCCCGTTCTCTAATCCGATTGCAACCACGTATCTGAAAGGAGGGAGATGACAGGCTGGTTCAACATGAATTTCTCTCATCTCTACCTGCCCGAGTCCTTCTTCGGTGTCATCCACCTACACTGCTTCTGCTGTATCCCCAGCCTCCCCTCTGCAGAGGATGCATGAAGGTCCTGTCCTTAGCTTCCAAAGTCCCCACACAAGAGTTTTCCCAGTGGCTGCACCGATGCCTGCTCTCCTAGGCTGCTTGTGAGAAGGAAAAGCGGTCACATCTGAAACAAGAACCTTCATTCCTGTTCCCATCTGACCACTAATCACAAAATTCTAAGATTCAGAAAAAATCTTTTTAGTTTTTGAAGACAGGGTTTCTCTGTGTAGTCCTGGCTAGCCTGGAACTTGCTTTGTAGACCAGGCTGACCTCAAACTCACAGAGATCCACCTGCCTCTGCCTCCCAAGTGCTGGGATTAAAGGCGTGCACCACCTCCCGGCTGATTTAAAAATTCATCAGAAGCATAAGCACTTTGAAAGCAGCAGCAACGCTGCAGGGAGGCCCACAAACCAAAACAAAATCTGAGATACTACTGAACAACCAAATCTGAAGAAACTGACCTGTGGGGTAGGCTCAGCACAGGGCAGACACTGACAGCTGTCACAGAACTGCCCATATCCAGGACAGAAGAGCAGGGACCAATGTTGTGCTCCGTGCGGTCACTGTTGGAATTACACTCGCCCCAGACGACCACCTAGAACAGATTACATTGTGAAGCTTTCTCTAGTGGTGCATTTAAATCCCAAAAGATGATGAAAACTATCTGCTCTAGTTTTTTATGTATCACAGAGAAGTCACGGTGTGGCAGACACAGGTTCAGACCTCAGCTACAGAAGTGTACCCTGAGAGCAGAGTGTTATCTGGTATGTTCTATAATACACAACATGGTTCCAATGCAGTGAAATCCTGGCCATCATGTCCTGGCTACAGATGCCACCCTCGGAA
>NC_022020.1:2776209-2779341 GCF_000317375.1 Microtus ochrogaster
CATGGATCCTCCGCCTGAGAAGGTCACTGGTTAGAATCTTTCCTGGTAAACCACTGCCATGTGGCGATATACAGATTAATAAAAATGGGTTAAATCAAGATGTGAGAGCTAGCCAATAAGAGGCTAAAGCTAATGGGCCAAGCAGTAATTTAATTAATACAGTTTCTGTGTGATTATTTCAAGCTGGGCGGCCGGGACGAAAACGCGGCCCCTCCATACAACACTTTATATGGAATATGTAACTGCTTATGAAGAGAATAAATTTATCAATTCATAATCCAAGATGATATAACAAATTAACACCTGCATCGCCTACAGCACTTGAACATTTTTTGTGCTTCTTTTTAACATTTGTTATTTATTTAGTGGGTGTATATAGTCATGTATGTACAAGCATACACGAGTGCATGTCAGAACAGCTTGTAGTGCTCGGCTCTCTCTTCCACATGTTCATTCCAGTGACTGAACTTGGTCCTCAGGCTTGGTGCCTTTACCTGCTGAGCCATCTCAGTGGTCCAGCAGTTCAATTTTTAAAATGAAGTGCTGCAAGTTAGGAAATCACTAGTGATGTCAAAGAAAAACAAATGCGCTGGACTTACAGTGGCTTTGCACCTTGACAATCAATCATGAATGAAAATACTGTTAAGTCAAAAATGCATCTAATACATTAGTCCACTGCACATCACAGCTCACACAAGGCGGCTGTGGAGTAGTGGCTTTCATCACGACAGCTGTGGGTCCACACTACATCACATGCTCAGAAGATCTAGATTCAAAATCTGCAATACAGTCTGTACCTTGGGCCTATCACTTTCACATTATCATGAGGAATGGTCTGTCTGCCCCCCACCTCACATACACACACACAAATAAATTATAAAAGGTGTAAATAGAATCTGACAAGGAAAGCCGAGTGCTCCCCAGTTGTCCAAGAGCATTGAGCCCTCCCAGTTAGGAGACTGTCTCCGCCCTGTTACCTTTCTGTTGATCTCACAGCTGCTAAATGTGGACAAAATGGACGTGACAGCCTTAGTGATAACCCTTGCCACACAGGCTGTTTTACCGAACTCAGGTGAAGCCACATCCTGCCTCTTCCACAATGACCAGGTTCGATCTCTGGAAACAGCCAGTAAGAACTTGTCATCAGGTGAGAAGGCCATCTGCGTGACAGTCAGCGTGTGGTAAGCAAGACTCTGCACTTGTTTCCAAGACGCTGTGCTCCAAAGAATGATAACTGCATGTTCCTTCTGAGCTGCCTGCAGGACAGAGATTAGACAGTAACAACATGGAAGCCGAAACAAACCAAAACAACACATCAAAAATAGTATGGTGTTTCTGTGGCTCTATTTTAATGTATTATCTATGTGTCTCCACAAAAGCCTCCAAGGACCCTGCGTAATGAGAATGTTAGAGCTTTTAATAACAATAAGACATGTGTGTACTACGTGCGTGGTTAACAATTTAGAAGTCTCTCCGCAGTCTGGTGAACAAGGAGTCAGTTTACTGGAAAGAGGGTCACTCCACAATAAAAAGTAAGACTAACAAAGAGGAAGTCACTGTTAACTATTTACAAACAAATCAATCAATGGAGCTTCAAAACCCAAAGTATGAACTGAAAGAAAAAGGCAAATACCCTAAGTATAGTCAGAGAGCTCAAATCCTACTTAAGAAAGCTGAGAGCATGATGATCACAACACCGTCCTCAATAGCCAGTGACTAAGAGTCACCAAGATGCTATCAACAGACCACTCTTCAACTGAAATGAGAGTTTACCCAGATCGGATTTCAAAGGATTCAAGTCATAGTGTGAAATTACAGAGAAACGAAAGTAACAATCAGCAACAGAAAAAATACCTAGAAAATACTTTGTTTATGGAAACTTTAGAATACATTTAAAAATAGCCAAGAGGTCAAAGGTTGCAAAGTTTCTTGGTTTGGGTTTTTTTTTTTAATTTTAATTTTTTTGAGACAGTGTCACTCTGTATAGACCTGGCTGTCCTGGAATTCGCTCTGTAGACCAGGCTGGCCTTGAACTCAGAGATCCGCCTGCCTCTGCCTGCCTCTGCCTCCCAAGATTAAAGGCGTGTGCCACTGCAAAAGTATTTTTTTTTAAAGATTTATTTATTTATTTATTATATATACAGTGTTTTGTCTGTCTGTATGCTTGCTGGCCAGAAGAAGGCACCAGATCTCATTACAGATGGCTGTGAGCCACCACGTGGTTGCTGGGAATTGAACTCAGGACCTCTGGAAGAGCAGTCAGTGTGCTCTTAACATCTGAGCCATCTCTCCAGCCCCTGCAAAAGTATTTTTAACTGAGTAAAAATACAAGATATTAAAATCTATGGAATGAATGCCTTATTTTGGAAATCTAGTTATGAGGACTGGCCACAGTGCTGTAAGACAGAAAAAAGATGCAGACAAATCTAGGTGCACTTTGTTGTACTTCGAGAAGTTACACACAGACACAGACACAAAGGGATTGGGGAAGGAAAGGTATTGCCAGTAGAAAGAATAAAAAGATGGCATGGTGGTTTGCATGAGATGCCCCTCATAGTCTGGACATTTGACTACTTGGTCTTCAGTGACTAGGGAGGCAAGGAAGGTTCTGAGGTTTCAAAAGACTCTCCCCATTTCTCTGCTTCAGACTCATGGTCTGATATGTGAACTCTCAGCTCTTAGCTGTTTGACCACCACGCCTACCTGCTGACACACTTACCCACTATCCACTTATCCACTTATCCCTCTGGAACTGTAAGCTTACATAAACCCTTCCTTCTAGAATAGCCTTGGTCATGGTTTTTATCACAGCAATAGAAAAAAACAGTATCACTGGTGATTCTGTGCTACTGAAAAGATCCTAAGGGATAACTGTATAACTTAAACAGCCTTACTTAGCACCCATTAAAGGATTCACACAGTGTGCTGGTTTGAATGAGAATGACCCCCATAGGCTCACAAATTTGAATGGGTCACCAGGAAATGGCACTATCTGAAAGAAATTAGGAGGCGAGGCCTTGTCAGGGGAACAGTATTAATTACTGGGCTGAGCTTCCTTGTCAGGGGAACAGTATTACTGGGCTGAGCTTCCTTGTCAGGGGAACAGTATTACTGGGCTGAGCTTCCTTGTCA
>NC_022020.1:2779441-2833052 GCF_000317375.1 Microtus ochrogaster
GGAACAGTATTACTGGGCTGAGCTTCCTTGTCAGGGGAACAGTATTACTGGGCTGAGCTTCCTTGTCAGGGGAACAGTATTACTGGGCTGAGCTTTGAGGTTTCAGGGACCCATGCCAGTCTCAGTGTCTTTTTTTCCTACTACTTATGGATCCGGATGCAGAACTCCAAGATTCTCCACCAACAGCAAGTCTGTCTACATGCTGCCAAGCTCCTTGCTAGGATGAAAATGGCCTGACTGACCAAACTGTAAACTAGCTTCTATCTTACTGATGGACCCTGCCCCCATCCTACAGAACATGAAACCCCACCAATCTCCACCCTGGAAAGCTCTACCCTGAAAAGTTCCACCCCTTCCCAAGAAACTCTGTATAAGTTCTGTATCCTGTTCAGTTTGCTGCTGTTTCTCACCCAAATTGAGGCAGCCACCCTCCTGTTTTTTTCCCAATAAATCTCTCTGTGACATTTGCTGTGTTGTATGACTATGTGGTATTCCTTTGCTCCCGGCTGCCAGGATGCCTTTCCATTCAAGCTGTAATGATTACAAAGATCATCTGCACTAAACTTGGGGAAGCCTCAGTTCTTTGGAACCTGAATTGGCCCTGCACAGGGCCTCAATCACATGTTCTTTATTCTACAGCTTGGTGTAGACGTGATGCCCTGGCCAATATGAGCCCTGACCACTGTTCTGAGGTTCTCCAAGGCACTCTTCATACACTGCAGGAGCCCAGACTGAGGACAGCACGAGATCTGAAACATGCAAACACATACTAGAGAACTGTCTCCAAAGTTCCTTATGACAACCCAAGGAGCGAGCTGTTGCAGTCACTGCATACTCCTGTGAGGAAAAGACCTGGCCTGCTTAACTGGCTGCAGAGGACATTTTCTTCAGTGGTTAATCACTGGTCAGGTCATATGCATTTTTTGAGTGTGAGCATAGGGATCAGCACCCCAAGACCCAAACTGTTCAAGGATCAACTCTAAGAATAAATGAGTAGCTAAAATAGATTTAAAATCTATTTAATCACATGTTTTTAAAGAGAGATGAGGAAAAGAGAACATAAGAAAAAAGGTTCAGGCAATGGCACCTGGAAGGCTCATTTCATGTGGAATATTGCCTATATCTGCCATATTTACAAAAAGTTCAATGACCCCAAATACCCATGACCAAGTAAAACTAAAACATACACAGACACCATAAATGTCCTACCTTACAAGCAGAGGCAAGCAGAGTCTTAGAATTGTTACAAGTAACACAAACTATCTCAAAGCCGTGTCCATACCTGTAATTTAAGGAGAAAACATGCCTTCTGAATTAGCAATGTATTTATTCTTACATTGCAAAAAATTTCAAAGTGAAAAGGACAATTCCCTTGACCTAACACACAACTCCTTAAAGAACATCACGTCTTACCTAGGCAACTATTTAGGGGAAAAGTAAGAAACCAAAGAAAAACTTTAGCTTCCAAAGGTAATGTAACTCATCAAAATGATCAGATTAACACACAGGTTTTCATGTCTAATGTCTGCCAGTCCAATAAACAACCATGAAAAGATGCTGATGGGAACCAACAAAGAAAAAACCAACTGGTTGAATAACAAACAAAAGCACATAATATATTACACTTCTCTTCCTGGGAAATTAACACCAACCAACTAATAAACATAATAAAAACCAACATAAAGAAGAAAACAAATCCATGCGAGATTTGATTCTCACTCCTATGAAACTCTATTGGGAAGGAGGTAAATGTAGGTAGGAGGAAGGGGAAGAGAAAGCCAAGTCCTAAAGGGACCCTCAAGCTATGACTGACTCTAAAACCACAGCTTCACTTACAGTTTCTGAACTTCAGGCCACAAGGTGTTCTGCAGAAGGTGATCCTCAGTGGGAGGCTCTGCAATACAATTTTAATTCTACAATAAATTTTTAATACAATTGTCTTTTTCCAATTTTAGCTAAATAGAAAATAAAAGCACAAGAAAATAAAATAGGCACACAGCGACAGAGTACAGATTGTGCGTAGCTTGTCTGCTCGTTATGTCTTACCAGAAAGGATAGCAGGCTGAAAAATCACTTCAGGATACCCAAAGGCAGGGCTAGTTAAAAGCTCCTCCTCATCAGAATTCTGAGTGACCAAGTCTCCTAGTTTAGAGAAACACGGACATCATGAATGGAGTTGCCATGACAATGTCTCAAAGCCACATACCAGAGAGGAGCCGCCCTTCCAAATAGTGTATTTCAGAGTTCTGTCCATGAGACTGCAAAGGCTTTTCTACTTCAGTATTTTCCTAACTAGCTCTTAAAGCAGGAATGAATTCCATAAGGATTCTGTCCATTTGCTTTTACCTAGGTATTTACAAGTTTTCTGGCATATATAACTGACCCTTCAAATTGCTTACAATCTTGGAGTGCTCTGGGAAGTCCTGGTGAAAACTGCACCTGTGCCAGTGGGCCACATGTGAACAGAGCAGTTACTACAAAATGTTAGAACAGGCCTAAAGAAGCAATGGGTGCATGGAAATCTGTAACTAAATTTTAAGTAAATTCAATAATTTTCAAGACTAAATTCTTACCCTCAAAGACAGCTTTGTTTGACAACCCCAAAGCAGGAACAGTGGCTCCTTCTGGGAGTTCATTGTTTTCCTAGAATGAAAAGCACAATATGTATATTACAGACACTAAAAGTTACTGATATCTCAAGTACCACAAAAAAAGTGATGTTCATAAATGCTGAGAATGTTTCGAGACTGATTTGTGTGGCTGTCTGCCATCTTTCCAACTCCTGAACTGACAGGTGCCACTTCCAACAACCCCTCTCCAACAGACAGGCTCTACCCACCATCCCACCTCCACCAGGTAAGCCACCCAGCCACCTGGCTGAAATGCAAGGTCAAACTCCACCCACCAAGAAAGCCTCAAGGGATGTCCCTGAAACAAGGATGTTGCTCAAAAAAGCAAGGTCATGTCATTTTTATTAGACATATGTACATAACTTAAAGCTACTTTATAACTTCGTGAAGTATGATCTGAAGAAACAATACTCTGCCTAGATCCTGCACTCACATGTGAGCCATACTCTAACTATCAAAAATGGTATTCAACCATATGCTGAGTGCTTACCAATTCAACTTTAACACACAGGCTGGAACTAGACTCATGAGTGATAGGAATTTAAAATAGCAAATGTCTGAGAATGGCTACCTGGGAGTGAGGTGCTGCATGATACACTACACTGTAGAGAAGGGCAGTGAGAAGCAAGCCTGATGCTTACCCAACAACAGTCAATATCAAATACCAAGTAGTCAAAATCAGTGAGAACCACTGGAAGCCACAGGGTACCTGTGCTCTAGCACACAGGAGCAAATGTGTCTGGAGCTAAACTTTTCCTGGAATCCCAGAAAACCCCACTTCGTTCCTTTCCTAGAGCTGGTCAGATCCTGGACCTGCTCTAGTCTGAGCTCCCTCTGGGTCTTGTTCCAACTGCTCAGCAATAGCAGGAGCAAGCAGAAGAGAAGCAACTGCCTTCAGCGACTGAGAAAGCAGAGGCATGAGGTGCTGCCAAGTAAAGCTGAACTTCATTTCCCACCACTCTGCTCTCTCTGCCTTCCCACACTGCTCCTGGCTTCCCCCTTGATCGCTGGGCTCCCACACAATACTCTTGGTTACAAAATGCTTTTCATCACATTCTTTCAACAGCACAATATGAACTGTACCTGCCACCTAAAGCCCTGCACACTTGCCTTCAACTCTCATTCCCTCTTCACTCCAGCCAACAGCTCTGGCCTTCCCTTGCTTGCTGCTTCTCCTCTTCTAGCTTTACCTGGGACCCAACTCTTAGTAATAAAGTATACACAGACACTATGTGCAAGAGAACCATTCTCTATAGCCAACTGTCTTCCCACTTCATTTCCAGTACTTTATTATTTATTACTCACTATTTATTTGGATTTTTAAGACAGTTATGCAGCCTTGACTGATCTAGAACTCACTATAAAGACCAGGCTAGCCTTGAATTCATACACACTGCCAGCCTCTGACTTCCAAGTGCTGAGATTAAAGGCATACATCACCTACTTTATCATCTTATAATCCATGCTATTTGTTTTCTTCAATGCTAGAACCATGGGCCATATACACGCTAAGAAATACAATCTGTATTCTAGAACAAAATTCACATATATTTGCAAGTAGCCCGAATCTTATGCAAAAAGCAGGTATAAATAAACAAAAATAAAAATGTACTTGTAATATAAAAGAAGTCCTATCAAAACATTTTCATTAAGGCTAGATGGTGTGGGAAGTCCTTCTGTCTATGTGTTGCTTTTATTGGTTAATGAATAAATCTGTTTTGGCCAGTGGCTTAGCAGAATAGAGCTAGGAGGGAAAACTAAACTGAATGTTGGGAGAAAAAAGGCGGAGTCAGTGAGAAGCCATGTAGCCCCTGCCGGAGACAAACACTGGATGAAACTTAACCCCATAAGCCACAGCCATGTGACGATACACAGGTTAATAGAAATGGGTTAATTTAAGATATGAGTAAGCCAGGAATATGCTTAAGCTATTGTGGGTGCTGAAAACCAAACTCAGGTCCTCTGCAAGAACAGCAAATGTTCTTAACTGCTGAGCCATCTCTCTAGCCTGTGTTTAATATTTACATCATTACATGCGACAATTCATGTAAGTCTATCAAACCAGACACATGTGATATGACTTCTTTCCTACCTGTATGCTACATCTACAGCCTGAAGCAAACTTTTTTAAATTTGAAAGAAAAAGATCGAAATAAAAGATTTAGAGGAATACTTACATCGCAAAGCATATAATTCAGTGACTGCCCTGAAATGGTACAAAAATTTTCCACAAAATTCCGAGGAGCAGAAAAAACACGAAGAACTTTTTCATCTGCTCCAGACACAAACTGAAACCGATCAATCATTGCTAAACATTTCAGGTCATAACCATGTATCTGAGGCCTTGCAATCTCATGCCAAGTCTCCTGAAGTTAAAACACAACAGATAAAATAAAAATGATTCAAAATCAGTCCTTTTCAAGAGCTGAGGAGACTGCTCCATAGGAGATTTCAATGGAAAGAAGGTCTTGAGTTAAGCAGGAAAGCATCTTACCTGATAGCCTCGTCTCTTCCATGGAGCAAAAAGGCGAGTTGTTTGATCAGTACTAGTGGTGATAATGAATTCTCCCTCTGGATCCCATATTAGGTCTTGGACACCACTAAAGTGTCCTGAAATGACAATGCCTGGAACCCACTGTCTCTGCAATAAAAATGATAACATATACCAAGATAAACAAGGACCATCAAGAGGAAAGCTGTAAAACTAAATGTTCAAGACAAGATCATAAAATAAAAGGAGCTGATTGTTTCCCAATCGACCATATCCTTTGAAACAGTGTTTATGGCAAATTTCCCAGCAGTCAAGACAGCCTGATACTACCTGTCTATCAACTCTCCTGCAAAACAGGTAAATAAAAGTGACCACCACACAAATGTATTAGAATTGAATTTATACTCATGAAGTATGCAGTGATAGCACATACTACATGATTGCTGAGTATTTATTAAACTCCATAATGAAGAAAGAATATTGAGTAAAATGAGACTAAATTTGAGTGTGGACCTAAAGGGTTTCTATATTAAGTTAAAAAACTGAGTCAGGTGTGGTATCAAACACCCTAAAACCAGCACTAGGGAAGCAAAGGCAGTCAGAGCTCTGTGACATCAGCCTAGTCTATATGTGAGCTCCAGGACAGCCAGAGCTACATAGAGAGACCCTGCCTGAAAACAAAACAAAACAAAGCAAAGCAAAAGTTAAAGGATTTATGGATATAAAGGACAGAAAAATGAACGACATCAAATTGGTCCACCTATTCAGCTCACAACAGCAACCATGAATACAGGTAATAATAGGGTGTGCCATGTACCTGTCCCCAGAGCCTTTCTTAATAAACTCAACAGGGAATAAAACTAAGAGAGGAAATGAAATTGATTATGCAACTAGCAGGTCGTTTAAAGCCAACCCTAATGATATAGTCAATAATACTTTTTCTTTTGTTATATTGAAACAGGGTCTCATGTAACACAGACTGGTGCCAAACTCTGCTCTGCACACCAAAGGCTGGCAAGGAATTCTTGATGTTTTTATATCTGTCTCCAAGTGCTGGAATTATAGGCATGAACTACCATACTTGTTCTTAATAAATAATTAAACTAAGCCATACAAGTTCTAAAGCAAGCTCTAAGGAGTGATTACAACAAGCTGCAGTTCACAGACAGCACTTTGGGATTACTAGTAAAGTCTCCCGTAGCAACTCCCTACTTGCTCATAAAAAAACAGCCCTGGGCTGGAGAGACGGCTCGGTGGTTAAGAGTGCTTGCTGAAGAATCATGAAGACTAGAGTTCAGATCTCAGCACCCACGGAGCAAGCCAAGCATCCTGCAAATGCCTACAACTCTAGCTCTCAAAGAATCTGACCCTCTCCTGGCTTCTGTGCACAGGCAAGTGTGAGCACTTGCACATACACTGAGCATATGTTCATTCACACATACAAAATAAATCTTTGAAAAATAAATAAAAATCAATCTTGAAGGGTCAGGAAGACAGCTCGGTGGTTAGGAGTGTGCACTGCTCTTCCAGACTACCCTAATTCGGTTCCCAGCCCATGCCAGTCAATTCACATCTGCCTACAGCTCCAGTTCCAAGGAATCTAGCACCCTTTTCTGGTCTCTATTCTGGGCACCTGTATTCACATGCACATACCCACACACAAACACCTAAAAATAAATCTTTAAATAATTAATCCTGATTGTAAATAAATGGAGCACTCTGGTGTGGGCTGCTGATAGTCAGTGAAGCCCATGAGCACTGGGTCTGGGGTATGCAGGCACTCTGCTTCAGGCTCAGTTTGTGGTCAATCTACCACTGTTCTAAAAAAAAAAAAAAGCCCACTTAAAAAAATCAACTCTCTACCCCACACATGGTAAATCCTATGCATAAGCACAGTGAAATTGTTTTCAGATCTGGGGGCCTTCTCCCTCATCTAGTGTTTTCCTTCTGCAAACACCCTCAAAGAGTCTGAGTTAAGGAAACAGAATTCACCTTAAAAAAATAACTCTAAACTAACATTGTCATAGATTTATTGGTTGTTTTAACTGTGGAAGTAATCTTAAAGGCTAAGTTCAAATGAAGGCTGTAAGACTAAGTCTTCAATAAAAGAAGTTAAAACCTCAGAGGTGATTATTTCAAAGGCCATAAACTAAAAGTGATGCAAATCCATGAATATGTACTTTAGAAAGGAAGCTACTAGGTTAGTGAGATGACTCAACAAATAGGGACACTGGTCACAAAACCTGATGACCTAAACTTCATCTCCAGGACCCACATGGTATAAGGAGAAAGTTGTGTCTATGTTGTCTTCTAACCTTTACACTTATACACCAACACATACACAAAATAAAAATATGTAAAATATATTTTTAAAAGGAAGCTATCTGATACACACTCAAAATATCCAAGTCACATTTCATTCAATACTCTTATTTATTTATTAAATTTAAAACTTAGCTAGCATCCAGACTGACACGATGGGAGGTCAGGGCAGACAACCCAGGGTCTCACATAAACTAGACTAATGCCACAGAGCCACATTTCAGCCCCACATGAATAACATTTGGGCATCATTCAGTACTGTCACACTACTGGACAACTCTGCATTTTCCTTCCTAGAAAAGCCCAAACTTCTAACTTGGTTTAAATACCACATCCTATCTTTAGAAAGGAAAGTCATCTCTGCTTAAATGTGTCTACTGGGAAAGCACAAGTCAGCAAGGAGTCCATATGCTCGTACTGGGTTTACTGTACTCTGCTTCCAAAGGTGCAGTGCTCCATGGAATGCATGCGCGATGATCATGGTCCCATTCTCTCCAAACTGGCAATCATAAAACCCCAGGGTATTTCCACCTACTTCACCTACTCGAACCTACACAAGAACAGAAAAACAGTTATCAATCAACAGGTCCAATTCTCACACTAGAGAAGCAGTCCAGAGACGAAGTTATAGCTCATTTAATGTATACAAAGAGAGAAAATTTACATCTCTAGGAATATAGATTTGGGGTGGATATACTGACTTTAAAAAGCTCCATTTTGTATTGCTTAAATATCCACACCTTACCTGTTCTAGCCAAATCCCTGACTCTTCATCTGGAGCCCAGAGAATCATGGTCTTGTCCATGGAGGCGGACAGCAGTCTCACTGGCTGCTGCAGAACACCATCTAAAGAGAAAAAAACGAATTTTTAAACCATCAACAAGCGGAGTCTGAGTCTGATTGAACAAAACAGAAAGGCACATAGCACTGATGGCAACAGCAAAGGTGTGCAAAGCCAGATGTGAGAACCCACACCTATAACCTCGGCACTTAAAGCACAACTGCTTTAAGGTCAAGACCAGCCCAGGAACCAGTCTCCAAAACCGTACAAACAGCCATAAGATCTACCTTTAACATAAACAAGTTGTGATAGATTCAGACAATGGAGTATTAAAGAGTAATAAGCTAGCAACATGAACCAACATAGTTATATGTCTAAATATGTACATGTGTAATGAAAAATGGTGTGCACATATTAGTACCAAGTTTTGTCAATGACAACAATGCTGTCCATCACTACATAAACATGAAATTCAAGTTCAATAAACATGCCTAGGTCTGACAGGCATTGAACTTAGCACTATGTCTCTACAGAAGAATGGAGGAAAGCTTCAAAGTTCTTGAACTACAGAAAAGCTGGAGGTTTTCTCTCTAATACAAAAATTTTAAGTAATATATATTTTTAAACATAAATTTGTTTTACTATTTTGAATTATGTCTGTATTTACATCTCTATGTGAGTATGTACAGTGGTGTCTGATCCCTCTATAGTTGGGAGTTAGCAGTTGATAGTGAACTGACATGGATGCTGGGGACTGTCTGGATCTTCTGCAAAAGCCATCTCTCCAGGCCCTTTCTGAACATTTTAACTATGTATTATAGATGTATGTGTGAGGGCATCTGCTCACCTGTATGGGCAGATTTATGCTGTGCATGCAGAGGTCATTAAAGAGCATTAGATTCCCCGGAATTACAAGTCTTTATGAACTGCCTGACATGGGTCCTGGGAACCAGCTCGGGTCTCTGTAAGAGCAGGGGGTACTCTAAGAAGTGATCCATCCCTCCAGCCTCTGATACCGACTCCCCACCTCTTTCTTTGAAGGCCAAACAAAGAGCTTCATTCGAGTGTGGAAATGTGAAATTAGTGATTCCACTTTGACTTTCTATATCTTTGACTTGGTCTTGGTGTAAGTGCTCAGTCAAAAAAACAGCTTCCTCTTCTTTATTTACTTAAAGATTTTTAATTATGTGTCTATGTGTGTAAGTGCAAGCACCCTTAAAATCCAAAGAAGGTGTCAAATAGCTCTCTCAAGTCCCTCTTTTTCTTATTTTTACTGGTAGAAACACAGCTTCAAATTAGCAAAAATGAGTGTATAGACTTTCTTCCTTTTTGTGTATTCATGTGTGTATTTGAAATAAGGTGTTGTTATTCAAGATGGATTAGCCTTGATCTTGTAATCCTCCTATCTCAGACTCCTGACTGCTAGAATTACCACTATATATTACCATGCTCACCTCTTTCTTTTCTACTGAAATGGGACTTTACTATGTAGTTCAGCCTGGCTACAAACTCACAATCCTCTTTCCCCAGCCTCTCTAGTGGTGAGATTACATGTGTGTACCATCATACTCACCAATATTTTTTTTTTAGTTTTGAACTAAACTTGAGCTGCTAGAAAGGAAACAGTAAATCGCACAGCTTGTTTGCCCTCAGCTACAGAGCTGGGAGAAAGCAGGTACAGGTATCTGTTAATGACAACAGAGCACATGGGTCAGGAGATGGAGGGGGGATGGGCTGGGAAGAGAGAAATCACTAGACAAGGCTACATGGCATACATTGGAGCTAGCTACAAAAGATAAAATGATGAAGACACTGTGGCAAATGTGTTCAACCCAAGAGCTGAGCGGTGGTCGATGGTCATCTGCGCATCAATAACTCCTGTTCCTAAGAACAAGAACTAGCCGTATACTAGCAGCAGTCTGAGGGTAACCCTGCCCCTCCAGAGGCAGAGGTTAAAGGCAAAAGAAACAAGGGAAAGGTGTTTCTCACAAATACCATCTCCCATTATCACCACTTCCACACTTCCAAGAGTGAGGGTCCAGTATGGTTGGCTTGACTCAATTTTTCTTAAGCTCTCAAATCACATAGGAACTTTAAAGAAACATAACCGGTCAGCCTGCCTGAGTACAAGTTTCAGTGGAGCTGCTGCCGGTACGGTAATTACACAGGCCAGCTTACAAACGCCTCACGTTTATGAACTTCAGGTATGCCCAAAGCAATCCTCCAGTCAGCTGTAATACTGTTTATATGTAAAACACGGTTACATTTAATCCTGGAAGCAAGAGCTCTCTACTTCCCTCCTACCTTTGTAAAATGGAGGCTGCCAATGAACTGCGTTTACCCAGTTCTCATGTCCAGCCAGCAGGGTCTCCAGGGCCATCGCACACGTGATGCTAGTATCTACAACAGAAACAACAGACACCCTTTCCTCACAGCTCTTTTAAAAGGAACACTTGCAGAATCAAGTCTGTTGTGTAATTATGGCAAGAAATTAGAACAAAACATAATAATCCAGATTCAGCAAAAAGAACAAGAATTCTAAACTTCATTAACCTCACCCACTAAAAAAAGAGCTAAAAATGAATTTTCCCCTACATTTTTCTCTATGTGGGCATGAGTAAATATTAAAGAATATATTTGTGGGGTTTTTTTTGTTGTTTTTTGTTTTTTGGTTTTTTGAGACAGGGTTTCTCTGTGGTTTTGGAGCCTGTCCTGGAACTAGCTATTGTAGACCAGGCTGGTCTCGAACTCACAGAGATCCGCCTGCCTCTGCCTCCCAAGTGCTGGGATTAAAGGCGTGCGCCACCACCGCCAGGCCTAAAGAATATATTTGAAATATTCCTGCAAAGGCTGTTACATAGCGATTAAAAAGCAAAACCACACATTTATATTTTGAAACATCACACATACAATTTATATCAGCTCAAAAATCAGGCCTGCGAGTGTAGTTCAGTCACTATTGCCTAGCACATGCAAACCCTGAGTTAATTTCCAGCACAACTGAAAATACATACACCCCCCACCCCCGCAAAAAAAAAAATAGTAGTATTAAAGCATAACCAAGGGCTGGGGCTTTAACTCAGTTGAGAGAATGAGTGTGTCCAGCACAGCCAGTTTGACATTAACAGGACAATGTGGTGCAGTTCTCCAATACAACAACATCTAGAAGGTATAAGGAGGAGGAGGTTCAAGAGTCAAGGAGGCCAACCTGGAATACATGATACCCTGTGTTAAGTAAACAGAAAAACAAAAAACCAAACAAATAAGTAACACAAGCAGGAGAGTCAGCCTCCTTGCTTATATACTTGATAACTATCAACTTTTTTAAAAATTTAGCATAAATGAATAAGGGAAGCTAAATTCATATTACAGGCTTTAAAAACAAAGAAATGAAAACTTTTATATTTTGGCCTAGCTATATCTCCAATAGGATCTATGAGTGGCAAGCCAGTCTATTACAACATTATAAGAAAATCTGGATTACATATGGCACTCAAATGTAAAGAAAGAATTTAGCTTGTCTCTTATGAACGTATTCCACAGGACCAGAATCCACACTGGGCTTTTAGGTAACCGAGGCTATGCTTGCAACATCTCACAGATTAAGTCACTGGTAAACAGTAGGCATAACGTTCAACAGTTAAAAAGACCTGACTAACACAGTTTATAAAAGGGTTTCAAACATGAAAAATGATAGATCTCACATAAAAATAAAAGACTAACCTTCACACAGATGTGTGGAGACCCAGACAAATAAAACAGCTAGCAGAGCTGAGTATGTCACAACAAACACGTCACTGTTACCCACCTCCATGTCGTACAGTGAAAGTACTTTCCTTCATTCTCACAGTTCTTAAGTTTCCTTCATTTTTCAAAAGCGGTGGTTTCCTATACAGTCTCCATATTCTTATCATGCAATCCTGTGAACAGCTGGCTAGGAAAAGGTCACTACCTATTTAGAAAATACATGTTACATTAGTTTTTAAAACAGTGTTATGTAGTAAATTTAGTTATAAGACTTTTTCATCTATGATGTGTGTATATTTCTAGATCCAAAAATATTAGACTTTGCTTCCTTATCCTTCATTTATTTGGCTGGAATTCATTTTTAATGGCATTGGCAAAAATATATACACAATGTTAATAAATACGTATATAACAACAGGTGGTTCTCTATAGCTAGGCCACAAAGTTCTAGAAAGAATTTTTCAAGAACATCTACATACATATAAGACAAGTACTTCTTGTCAAGTCATCTTGTAAATATCAGTTTACTCCATTCTTCACCACCCAATCAATAGCTAACAAGAGTTAAGAATCCCCTTTTCTGAGCCAGAGAGATGATGGCTCAGTGGGCAATGATACCTGCCACCGAGCCTGAGTGTGATTTTGGGACTTGAAAGGAAACCCCTGTTCCTGCTCCCCAGTGCTGTCTTCTAATCTCCAGATGCATGCTTAGCAACTTAAGTCTCTTTTCTGACTGGGACAGTAGACAATGTAACACAAAGAAAACAAATCTGTCCCTGCCATGCGCACTTCTAGTAAAATCTCATACTGACCAAAGGTTGCCCACTCTGCTCCTCTTATCCAGTCATCATGTCCAATGAGAGAAAGCACTTTCTGAAACTAGGAAGAAGAGGGTCAGTGAGGTGTGTGATACCTCAGTGACTAGTTGGCCTAGTCACTGTCTTCAAGCAGTTTAAACGTTCACAAGATAGAACAGCACTGAAAACACTGAACAGCTGGAATTTTGCAACTATTTTAAAATTTCTACATTAAGATGCATTGCTAAGCAAAACACAATTCTAGTTTCTTAATAAAAAACATTAGTTACCTGGCCATCCCGTTGAACAGCTATGTGAACTTTGCAGTCATCAGCACCACACGACAACACTGGGACTGGGAAGAAAAGCAGGCATGGCTGTGAGTACTGCAGCTATGATCACTGGGTGAAGAAACCAACTTCTGCTCCCCACATCATCACACAGGAATAAAGGGACACTCTACACAGTTCTAATCAGCGGTTATGGCAAGTACTGAGACAGTGTGCCCAATCTGAGCACTATGACAGAAGGAGAGTGAAAGACAGTGCAAGTGAAGAGCAAGGAGGAGACTGAGGAGAAGGCTTCAATCCCTAGGACCCACATAAAAAAAGCCAGATGTGGTGTTGTGCATCTGTAATCCCAGCACTTCCTCGGCAAGATGAGAGGCAGACAGAAGAACTGGCAGAAAGTTGTAGGCCACCTACCCTAGAATACATGAAGTATATAAACAAGAGAGCCCTTGCCTTAGAGTGCACAGACAGAAGCACTCCCAAAAGTTGTCCCCTAACCAAAATAAATTTCAAGAAAAAACAAGTAAGGTGCATTTCTACAATACTAGCCAGTGGACAAAGGGGGAAAAAAACCGTTAGCCTAGCTGAATACTGAAGACCCTCTGAGCCCAGCATCAGCTGCTACCTAAGTATCTTTACATGTGTTTTCTGACTTCAAGGATTTTACATTTGGCTTAAGAATGAATTAAATGTTAAAATAAAAGAGCACATAATCAAATATAGGAATTCTGAGAGGACTGAAAGGTATGTGTTGCAAAACAAACCTCACTTCCCAGCCACCTTTGCATAACATGGAACCAGAGCTCCAGCTCTTGCCATAGAGGACAGAGAGCAGGAGAGGCTAGAGTTTCCTGGCCATGCCTGTAGCAGCAGGGCCTGTCCCCCCAGGTAAAGGAGGAGGTAAAGAGAATCACTGACCCATCAACTGTCATTTCTGTGGCTAAAGAAAACGGGAAGCCAAACTAAACTCACCATGCAGGACATGAAGAATTCTCATCTTGAGAAGCTCACACAATTAAGTACCTTTCAACTTAGCCCAATCTTCACCTTCAAAGAATTACTTTCTCCAAATTGTATTTATATACATCCATGAAAAATTCAATGAGCAGCAATAGCAATTTGGCAATATATTACATCAATAAAATCTCAGCTACCAAAATTTCTAATAGTTGCCCTAATTTTATGAGCTAGACTTTGTTTTCGAATACTGTAATAAATGTTACATTATCAACACCTCAGTTTATCTGCTGTAGTTCTGTTTCTGAAACAGAGTCTCATGTAGTCCAGGCTAGCCTCGAATTCCTGATCCTTCTGCCTTTATCTCCCTTTATCTCAATGTCCAGTTTGCTTACTTCGTAAGAGCATTTAGATACAGGGCTTGTGAGTACAGTTCGGTGGTAGAGGGATGTTGAGCATGTGTGAGGTCATCCGCTGGATCACCAATACAAGAGAGACAAATGTAACAGATGCAAAATCAAGGTCCCAAACATTTCTTATGCTGTTCTTTTAATAAATGGGAGGACACTCACCAGTAGTTCCAGGCAAAAGAGAAAGGCAGACAGTCAGAATAGTTGAATCCCCGAAGGTCAAGGTCTGAAGGTATTTTACTGAAAAACAAAAACTCACCATGAGCTTATCGACCTAAAGAAGCTGCGTGGCATCACTAGTCTAGGGTGTCAGCAAAGAGATGGAGAAGTCAACCCCAGGTCTCGGTGACTTTGACTAATTAAATGTTGAATTTCAACAAGATCAGAGAAAAAAAATAGCTCATTTAAAAAGGCTTAGTTGGAATTTACTTAGGCAAATAGTTTTGTTAAGGGATATTTTTGAAAAATCAGAAAAGAAGCATTCATATTAGAGTAACACTTCAAAGTTGCTTGAAATGTTGGCACTTACAAGTGCTCTTGTAAGCTGTTAGTCTTTCACATCTTCTACTTCTTTTACCTAGATTACAAAGCCTCCAAACCTACCTTCTGAGCCCTTTTTAGACCACAGTCGAACTGTGGAATCTGCAGCTGCAGAAGCTATCAGAGAATGCACCACATCAGGTGGCTCACTCACGTAAACAGCATGCACGGAATAAACAGGTCCTTCATGGCCTTGGAGACGGAATGCTTTTAAAACCTGAATCAGGAAGAATGACACACGTGTTACAAGAACAGAAGAATTATACAGCTGGGCATGGCAGCTCATGCCTGTAATCCTGGAATGCAGGAGCTGATCCAGAGGATCACTGAGTGTGAGAACAGCCTGGACTATCAATGAAACTGTCTCGAAGAAGGAAGCTGAGGCTGTAGATAGAACATGATGGCTGTATATCTGTAATCCCAGCACTTGGGAGGCGGAGACAAGAGGGCATTCTCAGCTACACCATTTTAGAGGCTCTTTCCTTGGTCAGCAGTCCAGGTGCACTGCACACAGAAACACAAGGATGGGTACCCAATCCCTAAGATGCTCAGCCTTTCCTCCTGAATCCCCATTCCTTTCATCCTTCTTTCATACCCCGCCTCAGTCTGGCCTCATTCTCCCCTCAGTTTGACTGTCCTGCCACTAAGAACTTAGGGAGGCGCTGAGGAAGAATCTGGCAAGTCTCTCACTTCAGGTCTCAAAAATTAGAGCTTGCTGACTGAGGTTTCTGTCCCGCCTGGTCCCACAGTCATTCAGTCCCCCCAAAACACAGAAGTCTACATTAACTATAAACTGATTGGCTTATTAGCTCAGGCTTCTTATTAACTCTTTTTCTTTTTTTTTTTTTTTTTTTGGATTTTCGAGACAGGGTTTCTCCATAGCTTTTTGGTTCCTGTCCTGGAACTAGCTCTTGTAGACCAGGCTGGCCTCGAACTCACAGAGATCCGCCTGCCTCTGCCTCCCGAGTGCTGGGATTAAAGGCGTGCGCCACCACCGCCCGGCTTCTTATTAACTCTTATATCGTACATCTGAACCCATAATTCTAGTCTGTGTTAGCTATGTGGCTTGGTACCTTTTTTGGTGAGGAAGTCACAGGTTGCTTCCTCTATGTCTAGATGATGACTGCAGTCTGAAACTTTACTCTTCCCAGAATTCCCTGTTCTCCTTGCCCCACCTATACTTCCTGCCTGGCTACTGGCCAATCAGCATTTTATTAAAATACAATTGACAGGGTACAGAACATTGTCCCACAGCACTTGCCCCCCCTTTTGTTTTCAAAACAAGAACTCTAAATCAAATCTCCCTTGTTTAGCATTCTTCCTGATCATTATCAGTAACAACTTGTCACCAACATTCTAAACAAAGGCAAACATTCATAATCTATTTTTTGGGAATGTGGGTGTAGTTTTCTAGGCTACTTCCTGCTGATTGGGGATGTTGATAATCTTACGGGGTCCTAAACAAATTTTTTTTTTTTTTGGTTTTTTTCGAGACAGGGTTTCTCTGTAGCTTTGGAGCCTGTCCTGGAACTCCCTTTGTAGACCATGGTGGCCTTGAACTCACAGAGATCCGCCTGCCTCTGCCTCCCGAGTGCTGGGATTAAAGGCGTGAGCCACCACTGCCCGGACCTAAAGAAAATTTTGAATTATGGTCAAGTCCTGAATAAAATATTCTGTGAGGCTTGATCACCTCAGCCAGCTGTCTTAAAACTGTTCTGGATGCAGAACTCAGAGAAAACTCCCAACAGAGGTCCTCTGAAAAGCTGGATCATCTGGGCCTTCTACTCCCATTGGAGATTTCTCAGGGGGTCTTCCTTGATCAAACCTGATTTTTCTTACCCCAGAATAAATCCCTAGCCTTTCATTTCCTGTGGAAACAAAAGCAAAACCTCTTCTCCAAAGTAACATACCTTTTGACTTAAATTTTGAAGTCAAGTCATTTTCAAAATACTTATGGTGGATTAATCCAGCAGCATTTATAATCAAATGTCTTTTAGTAGCTTTTGTTCCTTTCTCAGCCATCAAAAAATTTAAAGACAACACAATAACATACAGTATCCAGACTCTCTGTGTATTTTTCATCTTTTATGTGGCTTTATTTTAAACTCTATTTCTTTTATTTTTATTTTTAATTTTTGGCTTTTTGAGTCAGGGTTTCTCTGTGTATCTTTGGATGTCCAAGAACTTACTCTGTAGACCAGGCTGTCCTTGAATTCGGAGATCTCCCTGCCTCTGCCTCCCAAGTGCTGGGATTAAAGGTGTGTGCTACCACACTTTGAACTCACAGAGCTCTGTCTACCTCTGCCTCCCAACTGTTGGGATTAAAGGTATGCGCCACTACACCCAACCACTCTCGTTTTTTCTTTTTTAAGGACTTTATCCTTTTTTTCTCTCCCAAACTTACACATATTTTTAAACACACTGTAAATCACTTAGAGGTTTTCTTCATCTGAATTATCTTTACTATACATCTCTCTTTTTCTGACCGCATGAGTCTTTAATTTGCTAAGCAATATGGTTAGGATTAAAGCCATGACTTTGACGGCTGGATCCAACCCATTTTTTAGCTGAGAGTCTAGCTTTATGGCAAAGGTACCGGTTGAAGCTATGTTTATTTCCACACTTCTATGGCGTTTCAAGGTCCATGCCACCACCAAGAAGAATGTTGTAGACTATTCAGAAACATCATTAAAGTGTTTTGTGGCAGAAACTCTTAAAAGGGCTGCAAAGTTTTTGCAGCTAAAGTTGAGTCAGGAAGCTTCTCTTAAATGAGACACACTTGCCTCTAGCAAACAGAGCCCACCTGAGAAAATGCTGCTATCAATAAGCCATGTTTAACTCTATTCTTTTCTGTCTAGAATTACTTCCCAAGCTCTCAGGCTTTATGTGGATGCAGCTGTCCACGTGGGCGCCATTTGTTGACTGATGTTTCTGCTCCACCAAGTCACACATCCTGAGCTCATTTAGCCTCCCTGGAATCTTCTGCTAAGACTGGGCCCAGTGGGGGTGTCATTCTGTTCCAAAATCCCTTCTCCACATGGCCCTCTAATTCCTGTAGCAGCCAGCAGCTCACATGACATGGTTCCATATCTTACCCATTTCTTTTTTCTGCAGAAGCACCTTTTTCCCAGGGCCCTAAGAAAGAATCCAATTTTCACTTACTTCTTTCCCTGTCCATTGTATCCCCAATCTATTTTAACTAACCTATCAATGCCAAAAGCATTTTCTTACACACACTCTCCTTTTCTTCCTGTTTTCCCTATGCTGAGTTAGCAGTGCTATCACATTACTCTTGACATACTGCTTTCCTTAGCCAACTGACTTTCAAATGTTTGCTGAATAAGAACCCCTCCCCTGAAAGCTAAGAGCCTCATCCATACTAGGCAGGTGCTCTGCCACAGATCTGTATCCCAGCCCAAACACAACAACAAAAACTTTGAGATAATGTTTTGCTGTATAGCCTATACTGACCTTAAATTCATACTTCTGCCTCAGCCTGTTGAGTGCTGACAGTACAGGCCTACACCATAAGATCAGCCTAAGAATGAACTCCTAAAGCTAGTACTCAAATACGATCGTCCCTTATTCTCCACTATTTCTGTACATATGTACTATCTAGTAACATTTCCTAAACTGTCTCCTCTGAATTCAACGGGATGCTACGATTTTAAATGGGAATGGCAGGCTCATTTGTGTACTATTTTTCTTACTTTGAATCCTCACCCTTTAAATTTTTTCCAAGGCAATCACCCTCCACCTTACAACTCAAAGGCCATCTGTTTGCTGTGGAGGTACAGTAAGTTCATACACCTGGGTATGGAACACTTTGACTTTTCATTATTCAAGCCCACTAAGCTTTCAAGATAATGTCCTTGACTCATGACCAAGAGGGCCCTGATTTATCTACTTCTGTAGGGTAATGTTCAAAACCAGCACAATAACTTGCTTTACTTTTCTTAATCTTTGCCCAAAACTAGGAACAACTCAACTGTCCATTCAAGAGGCCCATGTGATATGTGCACGGCCTCGACCTCAAGGAGTGGGCCTTGGGTCCACATGAACCTAGAGGAGAGATCACTGGAGGCTCTGCTCTGCCTGCACCTGAAGGAGCGCCCAATGGAGTCACAAACCCCCAACTATACCAATTAGAGGAAGAGGGACCCCGTGAAGTACAGGCTCCACCAATACTGACTGGAGGAATTGGTGGTAGATAACAAGGTAAGAATATACTCAACAACATAAAGAGCAATATGATACCACCAGAAACTAGTGGCTCTACAACAGCAAGATCTGAACCACCCCAACGCAGATGAAGAAGAAAATGACCTTAAAACCAACTTTATGAAAATGATTGAGGTGGTTAAAGAGGAAACAAAAAATTCCCTTAAAAAAGTGGAGGAAAAGACAAACAAAAAATTGGAAGTAATCCACAAATCCCTTAGAGAAAACCAAGAAAAAGCAGTTAAATGAATAAAAGAAATAACTCAAGACTTGAAAACTGAAATACAGACAATAAAGAAAACACAAACTGAAACTGAGGGAATCCTGGAAAGGAAATTTGGGTAAATCATCAGGAACCACATATGTAAACAAAAACAACAGAATATAAGAGATGGAAGAGAGGATCTAAGGCACTGCTGAAGATACAATAGAGGAAATATATTCACGGGTCAAAGAAAATGTTAAATACAACAAAAGCTTAACACAAAATACCCAGGAAATATGGGACTCTATGAAAAGACCAAACCTAAGAATAATAGGGATAGCTGAGAAGTGGTGGCCCACGCCTTTATTTTTTTTTTAAATTTATTTATTTATTAAGGATTTCTGCCTCCTCCCCGCCACCGCCTCCCATCTCCCTC
This sequence comes from Microtus ochrogaster, assembly GCF_000317375.1. Classification (NCBI taxonomy): domain Eukaryota; kingdom Metazoa; phylum Chordata; class Mammalia; order Rodentia; family Cricetidae; genus Microtus; species Microtus ochrogaster. The sequence continues at coordinate 2,799,269 of NC_022020.1, forward strand.
CCCCTCCCCCGATCAAGTATCTCTCCCTCATCTGCTTGAAGAGCAATCAGGGTTCCCTGACCTGTGGGAAGTCCAAGGACCGCCCACCTCCATCCAGGTTTAGTAAGGTGAGCATCCAAACTGCCTAGGCTCCCCCAAAGCCAGTACATGCAGTAGGATCAAAAACCCATTGCCATTGTTCTTGAGTTCTCAGTAGTCCTCATTGTCCGCTATGTTCAGCAAGTCCGGTTTTATCTCAAGCTTTTTCAGACCCAGGCCAGCTGGCCTTGGTGAATTCCCCGATAGAACATCCCCATTGTCTCAGTGTGTGGGTGGTGGCGCACGCCTTTAATCCCAGCACTTGAGAGACAGAGACAGGCGTATCTCTGTGAGTTTGAGGCCAGCCTTCTACAGAGCAAGTTCCAGGACAGGCTCCAAAGCTACACAGAGAAACCCTGTCTCAAAAAACCAAAAAGAATAACAGGGTTAGAAGAAGAAGAAATCCAACTAAAAGGCACAGAAAATATATTCAACAAAATCATAGAAGAAAACCTTCCCAACTTAAAGAAGTACATGCCTATGAAAATACAAGAAGCTTACAGAACGCCAAATAGACTGGACAAAAAGTCCCCTTACCACATAATAATCAAAACATACATAATAAAGAAAAAAATATTAAGTGCTACAAAGGAAAAAGGCGAAGTAACATATAAAGGCAGACCTATCAGAATTACACCCAACTTCTTAATGGAAACAATGAAAGTCAGAAGGTCCTGAACAGGCCTTCTGCAGATACTAAGAGACCACAGATGCCAGCCCAGACTACAATACCCAGCAAAACTTTCAATTACCATATATGGAGAAAACAAGATATTCTGTGACAAAACCAGATTTAAAAAATATCTAGTACTACTACAGAAAGTACTAGAAGGAAAACTCCATTCGAAGTTACATGTACTAAAACACAGGCAATAGACAGTCTCACAGCAGCAAATCCCAAAAAGGGAAACACACACAATACCAACAACAACAACAAAAACAAAAATAACAGGAACTTGCAATCACTGGTCATTAGTGTTCATTAAAATCAATGGACTCAATTCGTCTATAAAATGACACAGGTTAACAGATTGGATACTAAAATAGAATCTATTCTCTGCTGTATACAAGAAACACAGCTTGACCTCAAAGGCATTACCTCAGAATAAAGGGTTGGGAAAAAATTTCCCAATCAAGTGGATCTAAAAAAGAAGCAGGTGTAGCTATCCTAATATCTAACAAAATAGACATCAAACTAAAATTGATCAAAAAAGACAAAGAAGGGCATTTCATATTAGTCACAGGAAGAAAAATCCATCAAGAGGAAATCTCAATTCTGAACATCTATGCCCCAAATACAAGGGAACCCACATTTGTAAAAGAAACATTACTAAAGCTTAAATCTCACATTAAGCCCCCCACACTAATAATGGGAGACTTCAACACCCCACTCTCACCATTGGACAGGTCTGCCAGACAGAAACTTAACAGAGAAATAAGAGAACTAACAGATGTTATGACTCATATAGACTTAACTGACATCTATAGAACATTCCACCAAAACATGAAAGAATATACCATCTTCTCAGCACCTCATGGAACCTTCTCAAAAACTGATCACATACTTGGTAAAAAAGCAAACCTCAGTAGATACAAAGGAAATGGGAGTAACTACCTGTATCTTACTGGATCACCATGGCTTACAGTTAGAATTCAACAACACAAATTTCAGAAAGTTCACAAACACAATGGAAATTGAACAATGCTCAACTGAATCACCAATGGGTGAAGGAAGAAATAAAGAAAGACAATAAAGACTCCCTAAAATTCGGTAAAAATGACCACACAACATACCCAAACTTATGGGACACAATGACAACAGTCCTAAGAGGAAAGTTCACAGCACTAGATGCCTACATAAAGAAGCTGGAAAAACCCCACACTAGTGAATTAACAGATCACCCGAAAGATCTAGAACAAAAAGAAGCAAACTCACCCAGAAGGAGTAGACAGCAAGAAATAATAAATTGAGAGCTGAAATCAACAAAATAGAAACAAAGAAAACAATACAAAGAATCAGCAAAACAAGGGGTTAGGTCTTTGAGAAAATCAACAAGATTGACAAACCTTTATCCAAACTGACCAAAAGGCAGAGAGAAAATATCCAAATTAACAAAATAAGGAATGAAAAGGGGAACGTAACAACAGACACTGAGGAAATTCAGAGAATCATCAGGTCATACTTCAAAAACCTGTACTCTACAAAATTGAAAATTTTAATGAAATGGACAACTTTCTGGATAAGTACCACATACCAAAATTAAATCAATTAAAAGGTAAACAAATTAAATAGATCTATAACCCATAAGGAATTAGAAAGTCATCAAAAACCTCCCAACGAAAATAAGCCCAGGACCAGATAGCTTCAGTGCAGAATTGTACCAGAATCTCAAAGAGCTAATACCAATACTCTTCAAATTGTACCAAACAACAGAAGAAGGAACACTGTCAAACCCTTTTTATAAAGGCTACAATTACCCCAATACCCAAATCACACAAATATGCAACTAAGAAAGAGAATTACAAACCAATCTCCCTCAGGAACATTGATGCAAAAATACTCAATAAAGTACTGGCAAACTGAATCCAAGAACACATCAGAAACGTCATCCCCCACAATCAACAATCAAGTAGGCTTCATCCCAGAGATGCAGAAATGATTTAACATACAAAAATCTGTCAACATAATCCACCATATAAACAAGCTGGGAAAAAAAAAAACATATGATCATCTCACTAGATGCAGAAAGTCTTCGACAAAATACAACACCCCTTCATGATAAAGGTCTTGGAGAGATCAAGGATACAAGGAACATTCCTAAACATAATAATAACAATAATAATAATAATAATACAGCAAGCCAACAACAATCATCAAACTAAATGAAGAGAAATTCAAAGTGATCCCCCTAAAATCAGAAACAAGAAGGCTGTCCATTCTCTCCATATCTATTCTATTAGTATAGCACTCAAAGTCTTTGCTAGAGCAATTAAGACAACAAAAGTAGATCAAGGGATACAGACTAGAAAGGAAGAAATCAAACTTTCCCTATTAGCTGATAATATGATAGTAAACACAAGTGACCCCAAAAATTCTACTAGGGAACTCCAAAAGCTGATAAATATCTTCAGTAATGTGGCAGGCTACAAGTTTAACTCAAAAAAATGAGTAGCACTTCTATAATACAGATGATAAACAAGCTGAGAAAGAAACCAGAGAAACCTCACCCTTCACAATAGATACAAACGACATAAAATATCTTGGGGTAACTATAACCAAACAAGTGAAAGACCTGTATGACAAGAACGTTAAGTCTTTGCAGAACGAAATTGAAGATTATCTCCCATGCTGATGGATAGGCAGGATTAAAACAGTAAAAATGGCAATCTACAGACTCAATGCAATCCCCATCAAAACCCCAGCACAATTCTTCACAGACCTTGAAAGAACAATACTAAATTTCATATGGAGAAACAAAAAGCCCAGGATAGCCAGAGCAACCCTGTACAATAAAAGGAACTTATGGAGGCATCACCATCCCTGTCATCAAGCTCTATTACTGAGTTACAGTGATGAAAACAGATTGGTAATGGCATAAAAACAGACAGGAGGACCAAAGAAATCAAATCGAAGATCCTGACATTAATCCACACACCTATGAGCACCTGATTTTTGACAAAGAAGCTAAAAATATAAAATGGAAAAGAGAAAGCATCTTCAACAAATGGTGTTGGTGTAACTAGAAGTTGACATGCAGAAGAATGCAAATAGATCCATATCTATCACCATACACAAAACTCAAGTCCAAATGGATCAAAGACCTCAACATAAATCTATCCACACTAAATCTCATAGAAAAGAAAGTGGGATGTACACTTGAATGCACTCTCACAGGAGACCATTTCCTAAATATAACCCAAGTGGCAAAGACACTGAGAGCAACAATTAATAAATGGGACCTCCTGAAACTAACAAGGTTTTGTAAAGAACACAGTCAACAAGACAAAACAGCTGCCTTCAGAACCTCACATCTGACAGAGGGCTGATCTCCAAAATATACAAAGAACACAAGAAACTAGACATCAAACTATCAAGTAATCAAATTCTAAAATGGAGTACAGATCTAAACAGAGAATACTCAACAGAAGACTCTCAAATGGCCAAAAGACATTTAGTCATCAGGGAAATGCAAATCAAAACAACTCTGAGATACCATCTTACACCAATCAGAATGGTTAAGATAAAAAACAAAACAACAATGACAGTTTATGCTGGAGAGGATATCGGGTAAGGGGAACACTCCTCCATTGCTGGTGGGAAGTACAACTGTACGGCCATTGTGGAAATCAGAATGGCGATTTCTCAGAAAATTAGAAATCAATCTACCTTAAGACCCAGCAATACCATAACTTTTGGGTTTACACCCAAAAGGAGCACAATCACACCTCAAGAACATTTGCTCAACTATGTTCATAGCAGCATTATTTGTAATAGCCAGAACCTGGAAACAACCTAGATGCCCCTCAACTGAAGAACGGATAAAGAAAACGTGGTACATTTACACAATGGAATACTACTCAGCAGTTAAAAAAAAAGACATCTTTAAATTTGCAGGCAAATGGATGGAACCGGAGACAAATATAGCACATATTCACTCCTAAGTGGATACCAGACATAAAGTAAAGAATAACCAGCCTATAGTCCACAACCCCAAAAAAGCTAGAATTCTCTTCCAGAAACAGATGAAAGCGGATGGAGAGATCCACAACTAACACCGGGGCCAAGCTCCAGGTGAAGAAAGGGACGAGTGATAATATAAACAAAGAAAGGAGTCAAGACCATGATATGATGTGGAAACCCACAGCATCAGCTGACCCGAACTAGCGGAAGATCACTAACTTCAGACTGACAACTGGGGAACCTGCATAGGTCCAAACTAGGACCCCTGAATACAGGACAATAGAGTGATTTGGACAGTACATGGGGCCACAATAGAGTGATTTGGACAGTACATGGGGCCACTGGCAGTAGAACCAGGATCTAATGCTAATGCCTGAACCAACTTTGTGGAACCCATTCTCTATGGAGATACCTTGCTCAGCCTGGGGGGTGGGGGCTCGGTTCTGTCTCAATGAGGTGATGGAACAGACTTAGTTAAATTCCCAGGAGAGGCCTTAACCTCTCTGAGGAGCAAATGGGAGGTGGGGGGGGGGGAGGGGGAAGTGAAAAAAGAGGAGGGAGGGGGAACTAGGATTAGTATGTAAAAACTAACTAACTAAAGCCAAAATGAAGAAAAAAAACCAACCCAACAACAACAAAACAAAAATACAAAAACATGGAACCAGTTTTGTGTTGGCCAGCTACTTCTGGACATGGGGCTTGACCTAGATTATGTTTGATACATCCAGTGACACTCAATGGCAGAAAATATATTTTTTCTTTCCCAATAGGTATAAAATGCAAACACCTGCTTGGCTGGGGACTTTGTGTCCACCTTCTTCTCAGTGCTGGGGTTTCTTCTTCAGATTTTACAAAACAATAAAGTATATAGGTTACAGATAAGCAAATAAAGTAAGTTCATAGATGAGAAAAAAACGAGGGCACTCATAAATCAGAAAACAAAAAGAAGAGCTAAAACTTGAAAAGTAAATATAGTCATTTCTTAGAGTTAGAAACAGCTACTGACCTTATTATTCTCTAATTCCCAGTGAATCACTCGATTGTCGGATCCTCCAGACACCAATTCAGAGGAAGAGGCTGAAAAAGTTGTTTTGGTAAATATTTGCATTCATCTCATTCCTTCCCCTAGCTATTTTCTCATCACCTTCTTAGGGAATCTAAATCACATAGTGACGACCTTACTAGAGGGGCACTAATTACAGTGATAACACATGTAATTCATTTCATGTGACCTTACTTTTAAATAAAGCAAAATTCATGCTTCACAACAAAGTCCTATGGTGTGATTCCTGTGATCTCTGATGACAAGGGGTGGCAAGTAATATATTTACAACTAACTGTGTTTCTGCACATACATGAAGAGCCATTCTTTGTATTATATAATGGCTTTTACTCATACACAACTTACTCTCATCTACTACTTGAGATAAGTGGTGTACAAAGCTTTTTTTTTTAAATATTACACACAAAACCACAGGAGAGTCTCACTAGCGCAAGAACATTCTGCACTTGCACCTAGATTATAATGCAGAATGAAAAGAAACTTAACTCAGAGTGTTAGACAACAGCACAGCCGGCATAGTAGGACAACTAAGAGAATTTCACTGGAGTGAGAGTTACAGCAATCAACAGGTCCATTAGAAACTCTGGAGTCAGAGTCTCTCAATGAAGAGAATAATTCACTGCATTACAGTGATTTTCAAAATTTTTGTCCCACTTCACATTCTTTAATTGCCGGGCAGTGGTGGCGCACGCCTTTAATCCCAGCACTCGGGAGGCAGAGGTAGGCGGATCTCTGTGAGTTCGAGGCCAGCCTAGTCTACAAGAGCTAGTTCCAGGACAGGCTCTAGAACTACAGTGAAACCCTATCTCAAAAAAAAAAAAAAAAAAAAACAGAATTCGAAGAACCCCTAAGAAGCTTTTAATGTGGGCTATATATATCAGTATTAAAATTTTTAAAAAGTATTTTTTTAATAGCTTATTTAAGAACTACAATGATGTTGGGCTTGGAAACACATGCCTTTAGCCCCAGCACTCCAGAGGAAGAGGCAGGGGCACCTCTGTGGATTTGAGGCCAGTCTGGACTACATAGTGAGTTCTAGGCCAGCCAGGACACAGTGAGACCTAGTCTGAAAAAAACAAACAAGCAAAGACACAGTTAAGATGGTTCATTACATCTTAGGCACCTGCTGTACAAACCCAGAGACCTGAGTTTGATTCTCAAACCCACAAAAAGGTAGGTGGAAAAATCAACTCTACACATGCACTGTGGTATGTACCCAACCCCACCAACAAACACTGGCAATAGTAATTTAATTATAATGATATACAAAATATGTTAATGCAAATTTTCATGGAAGCTGAAGAATTCTAATATTAGAACCACAAAAACTTAAAAAGAACAGAAGCACAATTTTATATGTCTACAAGGCTCTTTAATGTCTGACTGTATTAGAAAACAGCTGACGTTTCATATTTGCTTCTCTATTTGGTCTATTACAACGTCACACATCATGTAGCTGATAGAAAAACCACACAGCACACTCATAACAGCTGTGAATGAATACACTTCCTAGTATTATGAAAACATCATGGACCTCACTCATCTTGAGATCACCAAGGGTCCTCTGATCCAGTACCACCCCTTACTTTCCAGACTATACTATCAAGTGCAACAGGCATACAAGGTCTTAACTAAGCAACAGTCCATCTTCAGCTGAAACAGCCTGAGTCGACTGTCAGTCTCCACCTATGCCCTGCTCACAGGTTTTCCAACCAAAGGTTATGGGCATAGGTGTATCCATGCTTCAACTGCTATCAAGTAAAAACACTAGTCAGCTATCTAGTCACTGGATAGACCAGTTACCATTTTTTTCATAAGCTTGCTAAGAGTACTTTCTATAATGTTCACCCCAAACTGACATCAATCAAGGAAATGATAAACTAAGAGATAACAATGAAAAAAATTACTAACTGTAATTTTTCAAAAAGCATGAGATCAGCCTTCTTGGCTTTCTACTTACAGCCATCCCGTCTACGTATCCACTCCAGGCAATTGACTCGGGCGGTGTGACCATTCAGATTGTTGACAACTACCCTTCTCTTTAGAGAAAAAAAATATCAATTAGTACATTAGAATGTAGTACACAAAGGGATTGGTAAATAAGTAAAAATCAGCTGTCAGTATTTTGATGCAATAAAAAAGAACAGAATTCCAGCTCAAGAGCGGTGACACACACCCTTAATCCCAGTACTCAGGAGGCAGAGGCAGGTGGATCTCTGTGAGTTCAAGGCCAGCCTGGTCTATAAGAGCTAGTTCCACGACAGCTAGGACTGTTAACACTGAGAAACCCTGCCTCAAAAAAACCAAAAAGAAAAAAAGAAAAGAATTCCATCAACAGAGTTGCCTTTCAAGCCATCAACCTCTAACTGTGGCTTGAGTTACCCATTTGAGGGTCATAGTCCTCAGCAAAATACAACTAAGCTTCATTAAGAGAAGGTTTAATTTTTTTTTTCCCATGTGCATTGGTGTTTTGTCTGTATATGTGTCTGGGTGTTGGATCCCCTGGAACTGGAATTACAGACAGCTGTGAGCTGCCACTGTGAGGGTCAAATTTGAACTAAACTAAGACCACCCCTCTTATGCCCTCTCCATGACCCCAAGTTCCTGAAAACGGGAGTTGAACTCCACCCTGGGTATAACTGATAAGGATATGATTGATGACAGACACTAACCACATGGCTAATGACAGCTACTAACTACATGCTTCAACTATGAACATGTATTTTTTTTACATATTTATTTATTATGTACACAATATTCTGTCTATGTGCCTGCTGGCCAGAAGAGGGCACCAGACCTCATTACAGATGGCTGTGAGCCACCATGTGGTTGCTGGGAACTGAACTCAGGACCTTTGGAAGAGCAGGCAATGCTCTTAACCTCTGAGCCATCTCTCCAGCCCCTGAACATGTATTTTTAACTGCTTTACTCTTCGGTTCTGTACTTCCCCTCACCATAACCAATCAGGTTAAATGTCAGCTACCCCAAGACCCTCTGACCAGGCTGTGACCCACTTGTAGTTTTCCCTTATATAAACCCTAACCTGTAAATATTCAAGACCACTCTCCTCCACCTGCTGCACCGGAGTGATGGACAGTGGTCCAAGCTTGGGGTTGTAATCAATTAAACCCCTTTGTGTTTGCACTGAATACTGGCTCTGTGGTGGTCTTGCCACACGGGCATAACACCATGTGGGTGCTGAGAACTGAACCAGGGTCCTCTGAAAGAGCAGCCAATGCTCCTAACCACTGAACCATCTCTCCAGCCCAAGTTGATGGTTAAAAAGAAAAAAAAAAATCTGTAGTTAATGTACATAAATTCATGGTTAATCAAATGGTAGGTTCTTTAGCCCCAGTGACAGTGGCACAGGTCATGAGGCCACAACTGCTAAAGACCTTCTTCTAAATCAGATCCCTGCAAGTTCTACAGTCAGATCCTCCGCTACCCCTGGGCAGCATGACTTCACACAGCTAAACATCTCCTCATAGGATGTCTCATTACAGCCCTTTCCAAGTTTGTTACCAGTAGCACTGACTTGATGCCTGCTTGTATGCCAAACAGAATTTCTCACGGCTGGGAAAAAGGAACGGGTAAATGTGCATAAACAAATGTATTTAACAAATGAGCTCTCTGAGGTTGGAAAGCACTTAAATGCATTTCTTGTCTTCCCACTAGAATGAAAAGTAATTACTCATTATCTTTGTAGCGTCACAGCGCCTACAGCAAGCCTAGACCGGGATCTCAAAAAATGCCAAGAGAACACCATCCTCAAACCTGTACTGTAGCAGAGAGTGTGTGAGTGTGTGTGTGTGTGTGTGTGTGAAGGCCATAAGCTGATATCAGAATGTCTTTCTCAATCAATTCTCCACCTTTTCTGAACCCGAGATTACTGTTTTGCTAGACCAGGTAGCCAGTGAGCTCTGGAGTGAGCCCTGGAGTGAGATGCACACAGACACACCTGGTTTTGACATGGGTGCTGGGGGATCTGAATTTAGGTCCTCATGCTGGCTTGGGAAGCACTTTACCCACTAGGAGCCATCTCTTCAGACCCGTATTTCAAGTGTTCCTATTCCTTAAATTAAGTACCCAACCAGAAAATATTTGACACAGTATTGACAAAGTATTTTGGGTGTTATGTTAAAAATCTTCTAACATGCCGGGTGGTGGTGGCATGCACCTTTAAGCCCAGCACTCAGGATGTTGAAGCAGGTAGATCTTTGTGAGTTCAAGGCCAGCCTGGTCTACAGAGCTAGTTCCAGGATAGCCAGGGTTACACATAGAAACCCTGTCTCAAAAAAACAAAACAACAAAAAAATCTTGGTACTATCAGGTTATCATTAAAAAAATGTGACAGAGGTGGAAATGGTGGCTCAGGTCTGTGGTCTCAACGCCTGGGAGGCTAAGGCAAGAGCATGGTAAGCTTGAAGGCAACCTCAACTAAGTGGCTTCAGAGGCAATGCAGCCTAGGCTACAAAGTGAAACAGCAACAAAAAGTCATGGAAGGCATGGGAACAAATCCACTGCCTTTGGCCTGAAGGTGGGCTTCTACTGGCCTAGTTCGCCACTGGCTGATGGGCAGTGTATAAAGTTCACCTTTGGTTTGATATGCTTCTTCTTGCCCATCAAGAACATATGATAAAGGGATAACGGTGAGAAAAGCTAAGAGCACGCTAAAGGGAAGAGGAAGCAATTAAAATTTTTTTCATATAGAATCTTGTATCTTCAAAAGTTGAGGGAGATGGAATTCCAAATCAAATGTTAACAATGCAGCACTGCAGGAAACAGAGGCAAGCATCTGCGCTACATTTTGGTTTCCAGCCTTTCAACTGTGACACAGGACCCATGCAACTCTAACTTTTACCACCCTAGAGTAAATGGTGGCAAGGCTTCATAACTCCTGTAGAATACATTAATTACTCACTTGAGAAGCTGAATAGGAAAACTGACAAAAAATAAACAATTAGCTGATCTTCAAGAAATGGGCTAAGTTCTGCCTTATAACCAGGGCTTAGGACTCCCATCCGCTATTTTTCCCATAGTTCTTTAAAAGCTGCATTCACAACCGGGCGGCAGTGGTGCATGCCTTTAATCCCAGCACTTGGGAGGCAGAGGCAGGCAGATCTCTGTGAGTTCGAGGCCAGCCTGGTGTACAAGAACTAGTTGCAGGACATGCTCCAAAGCTACAGAGAACCCCTGTCTCGAAAAACCCAAATAAATAAATAAATAAATACACAAATACATAAACAAACAAACAAACAAATAAATGCTGCATTCACGTATCTAAAATATCCATAGCATTTCTTTGCAATTCAGGACAGGCTCCAAAGCTACAGAGAACCCTGCCTCGAAAAACCGAAATTAATTAATTAATTAATTAATTAATGCTGCATCCACGTATCTAAAATATCCGTAACATTTCTTTGCAGTTCAGCGTAAGCTCGTTTACAGTATAGTGGAGAAACAAAGAACTCAGATGCCGCGTGTGGCTTTAACCCACGCCTAAATTTCAATTTTTCTAAGGGTTCTGAGAAAGATGCCGTCCTTGGGGTTTCAGTTCGGGGATCACGGGCCACGGTCACCCTAGGTAGAGGCAGCGCCACGCAGGAGAGGACAGAGTCCAGGCCCCTCGGGAGGCTCTCCTAGACCCCTTAAGTGTAGTCGGCCTGCAAGCTAGGCCCGTCGTGTGCGCGCCTAATCCCTCGTACCTGAGGGTCGTAGAGAACCACGGAGCAGGACGTGCCGAAGGCCAGGAGTCCTCCATGCCCGCAATTCCAACTCAAAGTTCCTCGAACCCCGTTTGGGCAGCAAAAAGCGTGAGCCACTTCCAGCAAAGGAGGCACCATGATGCCAGCTGGTCAGTGGCCGAGACACTCCCGCGCACTTCCGCTCCAGAGCGGAACTACTCTTGCAAGCAGCAGCTTCTCCAGGGGACGCCAGCCGGTCCTCATTTCCGAGGGGCCGGGGAGGGGCTAAGACGGCCCGGCCCCGCAGGCCACGCCTCCCGGCCACGCCCCCGCCTGCTGGCGTGGTTCTACTCTGTAGCCTCTGCTCGCCTCGCGCATCTTTCCGACCGCTTCTTCGTGCGCGAGCCAGGCCCGAGCGCTGGACGCGGGGCCCTCTCGGAGGAGCTCGTGGTCGGGGTCGGTTCCATCCAACTCAGCTGTCCACAGCGGACCCGGCTGAGCCGCGGTCCTGGCTGTGGAGAGGAAGGGCTCGAGGAAAGGACCCGCGCCCACCCCTCCATCGCGGCGAGCCCGTGGCGTCTGAGAACACGCGGAAAAGCGGATCGGTCTTTGCAGACCGGCTCCGGAGTTGCACTGCGCGTGCGCCACGGTGCTAGCAGCGGGCGGCGGCGGTAATTACCGATTGTCCTGCTTGGAGGAGGCGCGGCAACCTGGGGCCGAGGGGTGGACGGGCTCATGATTCCGCCGCTGCTCCGTGCCCTGTAAAGGCTTCTCGGAGACCGGAGCGGAGCCGGTTTCCAGCCCTCTTGGACCGCCCTCGGGGAACCTGCGCACGGGACCCGGCGGCGGGACACTGGGAGAGGTGAGTTCCTCATGACTGCAGCGGGACGGCAGGAAAGAGCCCCGCAGGCCCGGGTCCGCAGAGAAGGGCTGCTGGGACCAAGCGGGGCAACGGAGAGTGGATGCTGCGAGGGCCCCACCTCGAACCCCATTCGCCCTGGATAGCTGCCCCTCCCAACTTGGGGTCCCCATGTGGGCTTGGGGACCCAAAACTAGGGACTTTCTGTGTTAACTTTTCGCTCGCATTCAAAGAAGCTACTAACGTGTTTCCTTACAGGAGCCCTCCCAAGCAAGCTTTGTGCGCTTTTCCTTTTTCTCCACTGTCCCTTTTTTCAAGGCCTCTTGTGGCTTGTTTCTTACACACACATACACACACTCTCAGACTTGGCCTAAAAGGAGATCCGGGGACCGGGCTGCGGGCCCTCAGCATCTTCCTCTGGCTCAAGGCCAGGTCTGCCCCACCCATCTAGTGACGCGCCTCTCCCCTTGGGAATGATTTCTTCTCGGGTCGTCTTTGCGTATCACGGGAATTCTCAAAATGCGAGGCCCCGACGATTGTTTGCTGGAGTCTGGTTCTATCTGCTTGTATGCGCCTCCATTTACCTGGGTGTCTAGTATGATAATCAGCACTTGGGCAACAGGGGAGTTTAACAAGCACTTCCACTGTGTGTTCTTTCTTGCACATAGATATTACCGGCTTTTCAGATGAGGTCATGAGAACCTGCCAAGGAACAGGCAGAAAAATGGTAGTCTGTTGCCCTCTATAGCTCAAAACCCCTCAGAGTCATTTGCTAGAGACATAGGTTTAACATCCATCCAAAGATCTGACTCTACTGTACTGCTTCTGCTTAACTGAACTCTGCTTTTCAAGCTCCACTCCCACTTGGAAAGGGATGGGGACTCCTCCTTCAAGCAGAGGCCTTGAATCCCAACATTATGTGATAAAACATTCTCTAGCTAATGTGTAGCAACTGAAGAACAATGTAGTGTGTTTTCACTAAGCTTAAGTCACTTTTTCAAAGAACTATTATTATGCAGTCGTTCAGAAGACTTGGGAAATCTCAATGCACTGACGTGAAATCAGGTTTGATTCATTGCTGAGTCGGGGTGCGGAGATCGCTGTGTGTGTGTGTGTGTGTGTGTGTGTGTGTGTGTGTGCTCCAATCTGAAAATAACTCGATTGACACAACAACTTGGTAAAATCATGTAGGGTGGAAATAAAGGGCATGAGTGTGTGTCCAAAGAAAATTAAACCATTTTTAAAAATTCCCAAGTGTCAGTTGAGGCTGTTGGCTCTAGTTTTTCCAACTCTTTGCCTTTTCTATTTATGATGGTAGAAGCCCTTAGGTTTGGTTTTGAGCTGTAGTCCTCAGCTCAGTGAGAAGTGGAGGCATGTCTGTGAGCACGTGGATCTTTTCCTCCTGCTGCTGCTTTTGCAGAACTAATAATTGTCTCTTTTCATATGACTGTCCTGCCTTTGCTCCAGGTATGTGGGCCTGCAGGGGGAGACTCAGGCTCCTGGTTCTCTGTGTCTCCACACGACCTTGGCATCAGTTTTTAGCATGAAGTTTCTTAAATTGTTTTAGAAGTGTGGTAAAGAATTTTTCCCCTTATCTTTTCTAGGAAGGTGCAATGGCCAGGAATTTATCTGTAATCATGGTTCTGACCTTCGCCCTTTGGGTCACGAATCCCCTTCATGAACTACAATCAACAGTTGCTCTCTCTCAGACCACTGAGAAAATTAATTTAAATTGGGAGTCTGGTATTAATGTGGACCTGGCGGTTACCATGCAGCGACATTATCTGCAACAGCTTTTCTACCGCTATGGAGAGAATGACTCCTTGTCAGTTGAAGGGTTCAGAAAATTGCTTCAGAATATAGGCATAGGTAAGATTAAAAGAGTCCACATACATCATGAGCATGAGCACCATGCCGACCACGAGCACCACGCCGACCATGAGCACCACGCCGACCACGAGCATCACACTGATCATGAACACCACGCCGACCACGAGCATCACACTGACCACGAGCACCACATTGACCACGAGCACCACGCTGACCATGAGCGCCATTCCCGCCGCAGTCATGCTGCTGGTGGTAAAAACAATCGGAAAGCCTTTTGCCCAGATCATGACTCTGATAGTTCAGGTAAAACTAGAACCAGCCAGGGGAAAGGCTCTCACCCACCAGAACGTGTGAATGGTAGAAGGAACGCCAAAGAGGGTGAGAGCACAAGCGAAGTAACCTCAGCCGTGTACAACTCTGTCTCTGAAGGAACTCACTTCCTAGAGACTGTAGAGACTCCGAAACGTGGCAAACGCCCCAAAGATGTAAACCCTTCTACCCCACCCAGCATCACAGAGAAGAGCCGAGTGGGCCGACTGAGCCGGCTAGCTAGTAGGAAAAGCAACGAGTCTGGGAGTGAGCCCAGAAAGAGCTTTATGTATTCACGGAACACAAATGACAATATTCAGGAGGTAAGATAAATGCTGTGCAATATTTAATGCACCTGTTTGTCCCCTCCAGGGATGAGTGTGAAATAAAATAAAACAGTTATGAAAGGGGGAGCTTTTCTTCCTTCTCAGCTGGGCTCACAGTGTGTAGAATGTTGTGAACATGCTTGAGGACTGGCTATCCAGGAGAATGAGTTTATTATAACTATAAAAAGATGCCAAGGTTAGTTGTGAAGAAAGTTAATATTAATGTATAGACAGCGGGGGATCTGAAGAAGCAGGACTTAGACTCCATGTTTTAGGGAAAGGCAAGGTTACAGTACTGCAAACGCAGGTGCACCTGTGTGTCTCCCAACAGTGGCTTGTGGAGGGATTGAAGTTAGAGCAAGTTGACGGGGGATGTCAGGTAGTGCAGTTCCCATGTTATGTGACTTTTCTAGAATAAACTTTTCCTGTGCTACATAATTTACTTTGTCTAAATGAGTATGGGGGCGAGGGGGGGGAGCATTAGTTGTCAGTCTCTAATGACCGGAATGTAGATGCTTCATTCAAGCCAGTACATGACCGAAGTTTGGGGTAACCATAGGAATGGGCCATAGCAGCACTGGTAATGAAGTTGTTGTGAGTAGTGTTGGTGAAGAGTTCCTTGTGAGTCTGAAATATCTTTGTAGAAGATGAGAAACAGATACTATAACCAGATAAGCTTTTTTTGGGGGGGTGTGGAGTGGGGGTGCTAAATTGCATAGAGGAGTTTGTCTTCAAACTAAGCTCGTCATCCAATTAAACTGTTGAATGCATCTGCCTGCTGGGACAGGTTTGCTTTATTAACCAGCATTGCCCTCTGCAAGAGTCATCTGTATAATTTAAAAATCTCTCATTGCGGAGAATCACTCTGCCAGGCACGTACACAGAACTGAGCTGAGTTTTTGCAAGGGGTGTCATAGCAGGAGGAGCAACATGTCTTGGGCGTGTTTGGGCCAAGTCAGAGAGCGGAGAGCGTTAGTCTCCGAACCTATTTCTCAATCTGTAATGAACCCCATTTCGAAATTAAAGCTCGTTTCCTTAATAGCTGTATACAATGAGTTAACAGGCTTGTGAATCTCCACTCATCCCCAAGCTCTTCCACAGGAGATGTGCTCCCTTGGTGACTTGTGATGTGGTCAGGGGAGAATGACACACATAATTGTGACATAGTATCTTCTTCAGGCTACTGGAGGCAAATTCCAAAGTGCTGAAAGCAAAGCGGATTTTAACTTGCATTAATTTTATCAACAAAGTAGCTTTAGTAGAGCTTCAGGGTGATGAGTCAGACTACATTTTGGAGTCTCCTAGTGGGAATTTCTTTCTGTGACTTTTTTTACTGTCTTTCAGTGTTTCAATGCAACAAAGCTGCTGACATCCCATGGCATGAACATCCATGTTATGTTGAATGCAACAGAGTTTAACTATCTCTGCCCAGCCATCATCAACCAAATTGATGCTCGGTCCTGTCTGATTCATACAGCAAGTGAGAAGAAGGCGGAAATCCCTCAAAAGACCTATTCTTTACAAATAGGTAAATCTACCTTTGTGACATAAGAACAGTTTTTAGTAGATCTACTTACTTTGTACTTCTCTTTATATTCAAGACTATTTTTCACTGTAGCTCTAGATACAAAATCTTAGTTGTTCTGTGCCCTGAATGTTCTGAATATAAATTTTAAAAGTACATTTGGCTCCTTTAAAAAGACACGGCGATGGGGATGGCTCAGTGGTTAAGAGCACTGACTTCTCTTGCAGAGGATCTGGTTCAGTTCCTAGTACCCACGTGGTGGCTCACACCCATCTGTAACTCCAGTTCCAGGGAATCCAGTGCTCTCTTCAGACTTGTGAAGGCTCCTGCAAGCATGTGGTACACAGACATACGTAAAGCATACACACATACAGACATATGTAAAGCCCACACAAATTCACAAAATAAAAGTGTGTTTTTAAACAAATAAAGCCTCGTATGCTAACAGCTGTAATCTCAGTATTGAAGAAGCTGAGAAGGGGATCATGCGTTCAAAGCCACCATGGTCTACATAGAGACTACAAAGTGAGGAAGGGAAGGGGACGGGGAGGAAGAGTATTATACTGAGGAAGAAATGAATGTTTTGTTTGCTGAGGAAATTAGTGACTTCCCACTTTGCCTCCCTCTCCTGTTTCATAGCTTAGCTGTTCTAGCAATGAAAGCCCCACTTGGGTCCCAAGTAAGGCAGAGTTCATCTTTGTAACTTTTTCTTTTCCTTTAATCCCCATTTAAAAGTTTTTCCACTAAAGCCAAGCATGGTAGGACACACTTGTAATCCCAGCACTCTGGAGGCAGAGGCAGGTGGATCTCTATGAATTCCAGGCCAGCCAAGGCCACATAGTAAGATCCTGTCTCTAAAAAAAAGAGAAAATTTCCACTAGGTTTACCTTCCCTATCTTGAAGTATCTTTATTTGTGTATAAGGTTCTCTGTCAGGGCCTGCAGCAAGATTACAGTGGGGATGCCTGAATGCAGCTGCTTTGTGCTCACCTGCTGTTTAACGCCCTGGTAGGAAACCTCTCAGTTTACAAATCACATGACTCCCTTCTGTTCTGATCGGTTTGCCAGCCTGGCTTGGTGGCTTCATAGCCATCTCCATCATCAGTTTCCTGTCTCTGCTGGGGGTCATCTTGGTGCCACTCATGAACCGGGTGTTTTTCAAGTTCCTGCTGAGCTTCCTCGTGGCGCTGGCGGTCGGGACTCTGAGTGGAGACGCTCTGTTACATCTTCTCCCACACGTAAGTTCTGTGATATGTCCATCCCCTGCAGCGTTTTAGCCTCACACATTAAAAGTACAAGCGCTGGGTTTGCACTCGGACTCGCTGTGTTGGTATCTTCAGGAGTTAGAATTTTTGTTTTGAAAAGTTGGTCTTAGAGCGTATTTGGTAACTTATGCAAGATTTTAGTACATGGTGGTGAGACTTTTGTTTGGCTGGTTTTTGTTTCTGTCTGTTAGAGACTGCCAAATCAGGCTAAGCTTTTTGAACTCACTAATTAAAGGAGAGAAGTCCTGCTAGGATCTGAAGCACTGGGACTCCTGCCACAGGGGGAGCCGCTTGCTTCCTGTTGTTGCCACAGATTAAAGTGTGTGCCTGTTCTCGCGGCCACGAAACTGAGAGGTCTTCCTCAGGGTTGGATTTGTGTGTTTGAAGATTGATACTCCTTGACCTGAATGAATTTTGGGGGCCGTGGGGGGGTGGGGGTGGTCCAGACAGGGTTTATCTCTGTATCCCTGAATGTACTGGAACTCAATCGCTAGACAAGGCTGACCTTGATCTTAGAGATCCAAGTACAGGGATTAAAGGCATGTACCACTACCACCTGGCATGAATTTTCCAACATACAGGCCTGATAAAGTGAATTTACCTTTTATTAAGTATTTGGGATAATTCACAAGCAGGAAATACGTGGAGGTCACTTTTTTCATTTATCGTAGAGGACTGAGGATGTGCCTTAGTGGTAGAGCACCTGCCTGAAATAAAGCAAGCCCTGGCTTCAATCACAGCCCTGAAAAAAGAAAAATTGACATAGAGATTTTCCGTTTGGTAGAAAGGGAAGTTACTCCTTCAAAGAACACTGGCAATCTCATATTGGATTCAAAATGAAATCTGTTCTGAGTGGCTGTCTCTCTGACTACCAAGTGGCAGGTGTTTAGGCATACCAACTCTGGAAGTGCATAGCAGAGACCCCGTGGCTCTGATAAGGATGCTGCACACCCAATTGGTTTCCTATCATAAGTAGCATCAGCTAGTGACTGCTCTACTCTGCCACAGGCTGCAGATGCAATGCCCAGGTTCTCAGATATGTGCAGGGCTCACCCCTCCATCCTGACTAGGCTTCTCACAGGGCTGATCTGATGAACCTGTGTGAACCTCTAAGTGGTACCTGTAAGTAATAGATACTGCGTGATATGAAGTCTATGTTAATTGGACCATGGTAACACATCAGACATTGAGAAAATTCTAAGTTATGATGGTCACTATGGAATGTATCTGCCTTTATTCCACACAGACCCACTCTGTTAAGTGCGTAGCAGGTAGCGTCCACGAAGCTCTGAGTAGCGAGCGCTCTTCATCCTCTTTATTTTTTCAGTGTGTCCTCAACTCAAAAGTGCTCCATTAATCACTTAATGGTTTCATATTTGGCAGTTCTTGTGACAGAGGAAACTGTTATTTCACTTTCAGTCTCATGCGGGACACCACCACAGTCATAGCCACGAAGAACCAGCGATGGAAATGAAAAGGGGCCCACTGTTCAGTCACCTGTCGGCTGAGAACATAGAAGAAAGCGCCTATTTTGATTCCACGTGGAAAGGTCTGACCGCTCTAGGAGGCTTGTATTTCATGTTTCTTGTGGAGCACGTCCTCACACTGATCAAGCAGTTTAAAGATAAGAAAAAGAAGGTAAGGCTGCAGGTACTGAAGGCTCGCTGTACATCAGGCACGCGCTTAGAGTGGCATCCTGGCTGTCGTTAGCCTAGCCTGCCCAGAATCTGTGATCTTTGTGTGAGAGGCATTCAGTACCCTTAAGGATGGGATGCTTTTGTTCGCACAGGTGTTCGGATAGAAGCTCTGTGTCTTGATAACCTGGAGGGAGCAGCTGGCCTGCCCGCCTTCTGAGCACATGTGTTAGAATAGAGTCCAGAGGTTAACATCAGTGTCTTCCTCGGTCTCTCTCCACCTTATTATTTGAGACAGGTCTCTGCAAAGCCTGGAGCTTGCCTACTAGGCTGGGTAGCCGGGAGCCTCGTGTCTCTGTCTCCTCAGCATTAGGATAACAGACACACGCCATCACATGCAGTTTTGGGGTTCTGATTATCTAAACTCAGGTCCTTGTGGTTACGTAGCAGTCAGTTTACCGACTGAGCCATCTCCTAGCCCGACCCTGAGTTTCTGTTCTTCTTTATTCCTTGTATCTCTTGGGGAATAAGAAGGAAAAGGCTAAAGGTGTGTATGTATGTGACTGAACCCAAAGCAGAGGCCTGGTGTTAGGGATATATTGTCAGTATGTGGGATGCTACGATTAAATGGTTATTGGTTTTAAATTAATTGCACTCTAGCTGTGGTTCTGTTGTGTTTCAAAGGATACATGACTTACAAGTGTAGCCTTTGCAAACTGGATCATAAATTATCCCAAAGCCAAGTAGAGGTTGTTTCTGATAATGATACTTTCAGTCATAAGGTGTTCTGCCCTAATCTGATGTGATCAGGCAGCCCAGTCAGAAGACTGGCAGGGGAGCTCTCACGGTGATGAGTACAGCAAGCCTGGCGCTGACTGTGATCCCAGAAGACCAGACGAGAGCTCGTCAACTGAGTCAGAACTTCTTTAGGTCGCGTGAGTCCCAGGTCTTTTTTAGGTGGGTCACGTGAGTCCCATGTCTTTTTTTTTTTTTATACCTGTGCCGTAGCTCATCTACAATATCCAACTTCGTTTTCTCTAAGATTGAGCAAGAGGTTATATATATACTTAAAGAGCTATTCTGAACATACATGTTAGATTTTGAAAGTATTGTGTTTTAAACCGTGGACACTTTACATTAATTAGACTCTTTGTGGGAACTTACCTTTGAATCTTTTTAAAATGCATTCAGCTTCTGTTTTCACAGAAGTTCCTATTCTCGTTGTCATTTCAGAGTTTGAGCAACATGTAATTAAGTTGTGCAATTATACAACCAGCAGAGCTGGCATGGAAAAGTCTGAAAATTAAGTGTAGCTGGCCCTGACTGGGCATCAGGCCCACTGTGGGAAACTCGCGCTCTGTGAACAGAAGTGCTGCCGCCTCCATCCTGTTTACCCTTAGGGGTCTTACACTCGAAACCTTCCTATGCTGAGCTGGGCTGGGCAGGGCAGGGCAACATACACTTGTGATCCACATGCTCAGGTGTTGGAGGGTGGAGTGTCTTGAGTTTAATGCCAACCTGAACTACATAATTGAATTTCATGACATTCTGGACGATATAGTGAGACTCTTGCTTTATTTTTTTTTAAATATTTATTTATTTATTATGTATACAATATTCCGTCAGTGTGTATGCCTGCAGGCCAGAAGAGGGCACCAGACCCCATTACAGATGGTTGTGAGCCACCATGTGGTTGCCGGGAATTGAACTCAGGACCTTTGGAGAGCAGGCAATGCTCTTAACCGCTGAGCCATCTCTCCAGCCCCTACTCTTGCTTTAAAAAGAGATTTTCAGCTGGTGATGCACTCCTTTAATCCCAGCACTCAGGAGTCAGAGGCAGACAGGTCTCTGTGAGTTCAAGACCACCCTGGTCTATGGAGCTAGTTCCAGGACAGCTAGGGCCCTTACACAGAGAAACCCTGTTTCAGGGGGGAAAAAGAGTAATAAAAATAGCAGATTTTTAAAAAATCATATATTACAAATATGAACCCTCTGTTTAATGGACTGACGTTTGCAGGAAGAAGTAAACAGAAATAGCTTCTTCTGAGCTGGGCATGATGTCACATGCTCATAATCACAGCACCGCACCTACAAAGGGTCATCCTCATGGCTATGTGACACCCTGTCTCAAAAGACAGCACAAATGAAAGAATAGTTTCGTCATTCTTTTCTTTTTTATTGAATTTTAAAAAGATTTATTCTTTTGTATGTATGAATACTTTGCCTGCATGTATGTATGTGTGCCATATGTGTTCTTGGTGCCTGTAGAAATCAGAAGAAGGCATCAGATTCCCTGGGACTGGAGCTACAGGTGGTTGTGAGTCACCATGTGGGTGTTGGGAGTTGAACCCAGGTCCTCTGCAAAGGTAACACATGCTTTTAACCTCCGAGCCAATTTTCCAGCTCAACCACTTCATTTTAATGACTGGAATTATGTTCCCTGTGGCTGTTTCTATTGCTGCACTTAGACTGGTTAAAAGACATGCTCTGTTTCTTTATATCCTTTTGAATTATTCTTATCTTTAAAAATATGGTCATGGGGCCAGGCAGTGGTGGTGCATGCCTTTAATCCTACCACTTGGGAAGTGGAGGCAGGTAGATCTCTGAGATCAAGGACAGCCAGGAATACACAGAGAAACTGTTTGGAAAAGCCAATATATGTGTATGTATATAGATCGTGGCGCTAGAGAGCACATTAAGAGTGTAGGCTGTCTTAGGTAAAGCCCAAGTGTGTTGTCCAGCGTCCACGTAGGGCAGCTTCCAGCCACCTGTAGCTCCAGCTCCAGCTAATCCAATGTCATCTTTTGGCCTCCTCAGGACCTGCATTCATGTGCATATAACCCCACACACACACCCACACACATAATTAGAAATAGTAAAAGTAAAAATACTTGTTTACTTTTCACTTACGGGATACTTAGAATTTGTCTTATGGGGTTTTGGTTAATTTTTATTATTTTATTTATTTATTAAGACAGGATTTCTCTGTGTAGCCCTTGGCTGTCCACTCCCTCTGTAAACCAATCTGACCTTGACCTCAGAGGAGTTCTGCCCGCCTCTGCTCTCCAGAGTCTGGCTTTAAAGATGTGTGCCACCATCTTTGGCTGTGAATTTCTTTTTCAAAACACCCTGATTTGTTTATATCTTTATTTTAATCAGTTTCAATTTTTAAAATTGCATTTATGTGTGTGGGGGGGCATGTGCATGCCATGACACACATGTGGAGGCAAGAGGCTGACTTACAATAGCCTTACACCATGTAGGTCCCGGGGTAGAGTGCAGGACATCAAGCTTGGCAGCAGGTGCCTCTTATCCACTTTGCTAGCCCATCAGCCCTAGTTTCCAATTTGTACCTAAATGTTTTCTAACTGCCCTTTATCCTGGCACTCTATAACAAGATTCTAAAGGATAGGCTACTATGGAAAATACATCCGTTTCCTTCCCAACTGGAGCAGGTCACTAGTGAGCTACATATGAGCCGTGTGCTGTGCCAGTATCTTTAAGTGCAACAGCAATGTGATGTTCATATTGCTGAGGATCTCTGCCACAGGGAGGTTGAGTTACCTCTGTGTTAAGACATCCAGTAAAATACAAACGTGAAGATCTGGGATGCCTGTGTCCTGTGCGCTTCTCTCTGCCCACCTTGAGTCTGGCGTGTAGTTGGTGATGACGAATGCTAGTGGAACGGAGGAAACAGCAGAAGGTAACTCCAGATCGTCCTCACCAAGTTTTGCAACATTACCTGTCCTTATCCCATCATAGAAAATGTTGGGTATAGTTTTTAAAGATCATTCAGGTCTTAGTATTACTTAATTTATTCCCCCCCCCCATAAGGATAAATAAAATAAAAATACTTGACTGTGTGCTGTGTCGGAAGCAAGAGTGTGTTTTCCCTGAGGAGTCCAAGCTGTGTCCTGGAGTCAGATGTAGTCAGTCACCTGGCATCATGTCTGTGGGAAATCTGCATTTCATCGAGACTTGCTGCTCATGCTCACTCTGTATAGTTAGACCTTTACCGCAGCTCGACCTCGCGTGTCCTTGCGGCTGGTGAAAGCTCTGAGAAGCACAGCATCGTAGCACCCACCGTCCCCATCCAGACCCAGCTTTATTCAATATGTCCGCAGTCTTTCTCTTTCCCCAGCCGTTTTTGCTGTCCTTCTTGTCCAGGCCTAAGTTGTCTCCCCTTCCCACCCAGCCTGCCCATCTACACCTCTGCTCAGAATCCTCAAGGGACTTCCCATTGCCCTGTAGACAGAGGCCACTCCCAGCATGCTCTGTGCTACCTGGCCTCCTGCAGTTACTGAAGCTTGCACTCTGAACCAGCCACCTTCCAGAGAGAGCCCTCTCGTATTATCATGAATTTGATTTAGTTCCAGGAAAGAGCCAGATCGTTGCTGTTTGGGGGCCCTCCCTCTATTTCAAAAACTACCTAGAACACTGCCTCACCGTCCTGCACTCCAAAGTCCTGCTCGCCTTACATTTTGGTTGAACTGCTGCATTTTGAAGAGCCCATCCTGAAACTTTTCAGGTCTTGTTGTTATGCATTCTGATAGCACCCTGTGGTTTTCAAATGTATCAGTGTTTATCAAATGTATCAATGATTGTAAGCAAAGAATTGCATCTTCGTCATCTGCCTTAAAGCTCCTGTCCTTTGGGGAGCAGCTGCAGGACAGTAGTGACTAGGTCTGTCTTGCTCATTTAAATGTAATGCAAATAATAAATATTATTCATTTGATAATTTCTGTAATTAAGAATAAATACTACTGTCTTCAACATAAATAACTAGCTAACGCACAGGCTTGATTGTTCAGTGAGAACTCTGCAAAATAAACGTTGCTCAGACCCACACAGGGAGCCTAGCGCAGGAGTGGTTACAAAGCTCAGTAGTAGCCAGCTCCTGTGGCCCACACCCAATCTGAGTGCCAGCCTTAGCTCATATGGAAACCTGTCAGAGAGAGAGAGAGAACTCTGATGGACTAGCTCAGAGGTAGTACTTGTCTAGCTCTAGCATGCATGAGGACCTGGGTTCCACCCCCATTACCACACAAAAAGTACAAGAAAGGATCGAGGTTTTTGAAAAAGCCCACTGATAATTTCAAGGCTAAACCATAAATACTTGAGAAAACAGCGGGTCTAGGGACGTGGCCCAGTGGTTAGAGCACTTGTTGCTCTTGTGCATGACTGGAGTTTGAGTCTCAGACCCCACCTCTAGCTCCAGTACACTTACCTGACTTCTCTCCACACATGCACACAGACATATAAATGAAAACTAAATTTTTAATGTTAAAGGTGTTTTATTAATGAAAAGTACTTCAATCTGCATAACAAAATATGAAAAATGTAGGTTTCAATGCCCAGAGGTTACCACGCCAGAAGGAAGTGGTTGTGACTATCCCTAAATGCATAACACAGGTCAAGTTTGTTGGTTTAACGTATGGATGAATCACCAGGATCTGGTTAGCATTAACGTCCACATTGTGCGTCATCTTGAGTCCTCCTGTGCCCCAGGAGGGCGCGTTTCTAACACTGACTGTGTGAGCCCACACTACAGTGGCTGGTGCAGGCCACACAGGAAGATTAACGGTGGTTTTTCTCTCTATTCAGACTTTTTTGCCTTTTTAAAAGTTTTTACAGCCAGAAGTTTATACTGGGTGCTAAACAAGCAAGTTTAAGGCCCTGTTCTTGGAAGTGTGCCAGTGCTGTTGCCTTCTCTGCCTTTTGCTTCCCTGGCTCTTGATTGGTGGGAGCCAGGGTCCCACCTGTGTTAGGCAAGTTCTCTAGCGCTGAGCCCCAGCTGTATTGAGAGCTGTCCACATATGCAGAGCAGATGTTTCAGAACATTGCTCTTCCTGTTTCAGAACCAAAAGAAACCTGAAAGCGATGAAGATGTGGAGATTAAGAAGCAGCTGTCGAAATACGAGTCTCAGCTCTCCACAAATGAGGAGAAGGTGGACGCAGGTGAACGTAAGTCTTCCGGCACTCGGGCTGGTGACCTCTGCTGCATGTGTCATTTCCTCCTCTCCCCTCTTCACTGCTGCAGCGAGTTCACAGGGCCCTCTCCACCACACACCGTACTCAAGACTGGCGTAGCCCAGGCCATGAGTGCTCTTCAGGATGAAGCAGGGTAGTCTCCTGAGGATAGCTCAGGTGACCTCAGACTAACAGGAACCCTGGTTATTTGTTCTGAGATACAGAACTGAGCTCAGGTGAGCAGTGTGTCGAAGTCCTTCCTCCATGCTTCTCCTTGAGTCCTACGGAACTGCCACAGGCAGTCACTGCTGGGGGGGCCATGTGTGAATTCTTTCCCTGGGGAAATAGAAACAAATGCCGAAGACGGTGCCAATGACAAACCCAAGTTTGGGTTTACCAGAGCCTAACTTGGGGAATTAATGGGCGTATTTGACTTATGGGAACATGGGTGGCCCCAAAGCAGCCCTGCCACCCAAAAATCTCACCCAGTGTGGCTGACAGTTCCCCATGGCTGCATAGATGGAGTCTCCCTTCAGTCAACACTCCACTCTCCATATACTCTACCCCTTCCAGAGATACATTCCATACAGCTGGCCAGAATCTCAGGCAAGAGGCCAACACCCCTCCAGTGCCTCCTGCTGTGAGGGACCATCAGCCTTGGGGGTCTTAGTTCCAAGCCTCGGTTGTGTGCTCCCCACACTATGTCTCCAGGAGCTTAGTGTGAACACAGTGACACCACACGGTGCTGGCGCCCTCTCCCTTCCTTCTGAAGTGAGAACTGAACTGAAATGAGGCCGTATGAGACCGTGGTGAGGGCTGCTTAGCGTCACATTGGGTTCCAGGATATCTTAATGGGTCATGAGTCTTTGGAAAGGGAAGTACCCTTCTTACAGACAGACACGTGAACTTCCTCTTGGTTGATGAAAGAGACGTCTAGTCTTTCCTTCTACTCATTTAAAATGAGTCACAGTTTTAAATATAGTTTTAGGGATTTTCACAAATGTATACTTGTATCACTAGAGTCAACTAACTTCTTAAAGGTAGATGTTCTAATGTTTCCCTGTATCCCCGTAAGGCCACCAGAACAGCTGGAATGGCAATAATCCCAGCATTTAGGTGTTTGAGACAGGAGGATTAGGAGTGTGGGACCACCCTGGGCTACGTAGCAGAACTCTAAGACAAACAATCCAGAATACTTAACCACAGAATACTCACCACAGGATAGGAGCTCAACAGATAGCCACTGACTAAGAGGAAAGAAAACACTGATCTTGCGGGTAAGCCTTTTAGTTCACCCTGCATTTTCCAGCATGCTCTTTTTCTCAAAAGAGCAACTGCAACACGTTGGCTCTTCTCTGGAACTGATCCGTCTTCAGTGTTCTGAATGGAATCCAGTGACATTTGTAATCATAGGATCAGAAAGAAGGTCAGGGATGCTCCCCACAAATTGGTAACAGTGTACAAGAGGAAGAATAGCCTTACTGTTGGTTTTCCTTCCTTTGTCCAAGCGGATAATCAGTGTGGACTGAGGGCAAGAGCCACCAAGCCCAGCCAATAAATGTTTCTTGGTGATGATGATAAAGTAATTAAGGTTATTTTGTTGTTTTCCTTGAATTTTGTCACATAATAAATAGGAAGCCAGCTGATAGGTCTATACTTTCTTTTGTTTGTTGTTAATTTTGGTTTTTGCAAGACAGGCTTTCTCTGTGTAACAGCCCTGACTGTGTTGGAACTCGATTCATTCCATCTTGAACTCACAGAGACCCGCCTGCCTCTGCCTCCCAGCTGCCTGAATTAGAGGCATGCGCCACCACCTTCCAGCAGCATATGATTTTTTTTTAAAGATTTATTTATTATGTATACAACTTTTCTGCCTCCACACGCCAGAGGAGGGTGCCAGATCTCTTTACAGATGGTTTGGAGCCACCATGTGGTTGCTGGGAATTGAACTCAGAACCTCTGGAAGAGCAGACAGTGCTCTTAACCACTGAGCCATCTCTCCAGCCCATGATTTTTTTTTTTAAATGAAAAGAAAAACTCATCTTTTCAAATACAAGGAAGCAGAAGGCCGGGCGATGGTGGCGCACGCCTTTAATCCCAGCACTCGGGAGGCAGAGGCAGGTTGATCTCTGTGAGTTCGAGACCAGCCTGGTGTACAGAGCTAGTTCCAGGACAGGCTCCAAAGCCACAGAGAAACCCTGTCTCGAAAAACAAATAAATAAATAAATAAATAAACAAACAAGCAGAAGATCTTAAGCATAATCAGGAGGGCAGTTGTAGAGTACTGATGTTTGAAGCCTTTTACTCAGGGGGAGGATGTAGCTGCATTGGTAGTTCTTGCCTAGCATTCATGAAGCTCTGGTTCCATTCCCAGCACCACGGAAAGCCAGGTGGTGGTGGCACCTGTGGCGGTATACTCAGGAAGTGCATCTTTGAGTTCAAGGCCATCTTGGTCAACAGAGAGAGTTCCAGGACAACCAGGGCTACACAGAGAAACCCAGTCTCAAAAAATAAAAACAACAACAAAAAAGGATTTATGCAAGCCTATAATCCCAGCACTTGAGAAGTGTTGACAGGCATCAGGAGTTCAAGGTCATCCTCAACTACTTAATAGTTAATTCAAGGCTATCCTGGGCCACGTGGAGCCTTGTCTCAAACAACCAAAGGAAAAAAATAACTTCTGTGCCTGGCTGTTGGTGAAACTGAACCCTTCTCTTCCAAAGCCTTGGCCACTCCCCCATGAATCCTCTGCCCTAGATAGCTAGGAAGGGGACCTTTCCTTCCATGAGAGCTGAGAGCTGTGCCTGCCCCATGACTGGTGGTCTGCAGAATGACTTTGTTGGAATTGGAAACTTTAATATTCCCAGCTTCAAAATCATATAGGAACTGCAAGAAGGAGTTTAAAAATGTGTTGGAGAGGGTTGGCTGGAGCAATGGTTCAGTGGTTAAGTGGTTCAGCTCAGTGTCTGCTCTTCTAGAGGACCCGGGCTCAACTCCCAGCACCTACATGGCAGATCACAACTGTCTGTAACTCCAGTTCCAGGGGACCTGAAGCCCAGTGCCAAAACACTAATGCACATTAAAAAAAAAAAAAAAAACTGGATGGCACACACCTTTAATCCCAACACTCGGGAGGCAGAGGCAGCTGGATTTCTGTGAGTTCAAAGCCATGTCTCAAAGAAGAAAAAAAAACCAGAATGGAATGAAAATGTCCACCATACACATCCCTTTCTCTTATCCAGAGGACTGTGTTCAGTCACTGTCACAGATCACAGGCAGGCCACCCAGGCACTGCAGATAATTTTAGAAGCTGAAATTCTGTGTTTTATGTCTTGACTTTAGAGCTTGGATGAGTTAAGATGAGATCCCCTTCTCTCGCCTTTTAGTTTATGACAATTGCAAATCCTGACTCACTGACACAAAGGAAGAGCAGAGCAGAGCCCATCTGAAGTGGACTGAGTTTCAAATGGGCTGTGGATAATTTGACAGAGATTTTTAATTTTTATTTTCAGTTTCTAATTTGTGATAGTATCATCCATTCTCTTTAGTCGTAATCATAACAGATGCATAATTGGACAGAAAAGTCAGAGAAAGTGAATAAATGGACAAAAAAAAGCAGTAGCTTTTTACCATTTTGAGAACAAGCATACTCTAACCAGTTGTAAATCAACATGCATTTACAGTTTTGAAATTTTGCCTGTAATTAAAAATAAGCATTAAGCCAGGCAGTGGTGGTGCACGCCCATTAATCCCAGTACTCGGAAGGCAGAGACAGTCAAATATCTGTGAATTTGAGGTCAGCCTGATCTACAAAGCCAGTTTCAGGACAGCCAAATCTGTTACACAGAGAAACCCTCTCTGGAAAAACAAAACAAAACAAAAAAGTCATTAATATACTAATTGGAAAAATGAGATAGAAAGAGGAACCAAGAGGAAGTAGGGCCAGTGAGATGGACGGCTTAGCTGACAAGGTGCTGATGTCAAGTGTGGTCATCGAGTTCAGTTCTAGTCTGTGACACACTCAATGAAAGACAACTCCAGACAGTTGTCTTCCGACCTCCACATACATGCCATGGCCATGTGCCAACCCCCATGCAAGTTAAAATAAAGAAATAAGTGTAATTAAAAATTAAACTTAACAATAAACCCTTTTATGAAATAGGATCTCACTCTCGCTGTGAGGGTAGCCCCCCTCAGATGCTTTCTTGCTCAAACTATGCACTGAAACCCCTTCTTAACATGTAATATGTTTCCTTTGAAGAATTCGTCGAGCCTGTTGGCGTTCCTCATCAACAGAGCTCTGTTGCGTTATCCTGCAGGTCTGAGGGCTACCGGGCCCTGAGATGATGATCAGCCATCGGTGGAACATCAACAAAGCCCCCAACGTTCTTTGTGTTTATCCCTAGGACCTGAAAGCTATCTACAAGCGGACTCCCAGGAGCCCTCCCCCTTTGATTCCCAGCAGCCAACAATGTTGGAAGAAGAAGAGGTTATGATAGCCCACGCACACCCACAGGAAGTCTACAATGAGTACGTGCCCAGGGGCTGCAAGAACAAGTGCCATTCACACTTCCATGATACACTGGGCCAGTCAGACGACCTCATTCACCACCATCACGACTACCATCATATTCTACACCACCACCACCACCAGAACCACCATCCCCACAGCCACAGCCAGCGCTACTCGCGAGAGGAGCTGAAGGATGCCGGCATTGCCACATTGGCCTGGATGGTGATCATGGGCGACGGGCTGCACAATTTCAGTGACGGCCTTGCAATTGGTATGCTGCTGCATTGCTGGTCCTTGCTGGTTGGCCTGGAAATAGCTCATTAAATGTTCATTCAAGTTTAAAATAGGTTAGTTTAGGTGCGGATGTTGACTTCCAAAATTATCAAAAAGTTTTTTGTTTACTCTTTGACAAGGAAGTATTTAGTAAAGTGTGCTACAAGACAGTCTAGGACCTGTACCTCACCTATGGCCTAAGTTGTCCTTACCAATGGGTGCTCTTAGCTGGGGCTCTAGCTCAGTGGTGCTGGAGCAGTTACACAGTGTGCATGAGCCCTGGTCCCAGCCCTTGCATCACAAACACAAAACGGTGTTTTATCCTTTAAACACGAAGTGTGTGGGAGGCATCTTGTGTATATACATGTCCCCTCTGAGGTCGGGTCTTTTCCGTGATGAAGGAATTTACTTGGACAAAGGAAAGGACAAAGTTAAATCCTTGTACCATAATTGAGAGTTCTACTGGGAATTAGGCCATGCACAGCTGGTAGGTAATCGGTCAGCAGGAAGAATTAGCTTTTTAAAGGGGAGGGGCTGTGTCTTGGGTCTCCTTATGGAAGAGAAAAAGGATGCATATGCACAAGTCTGATGACCGCATAAACTCCTCTGAGGCCGGTGAAGAGCTTGTGCACTCTGGCTGAAGAGGGCTTTCCTCTAGTCTAGTTTATATTATGAGAGCATTCCCTTCTCCAGTTTGTAGATACCTGTTCACTGCTGGACAATTGAACCTCTGCTTCCCCATCACATATGCTGTGCTTCCCAGGGAAATCTAGGCCCAGTGAGATGTGCCGTGAGATTCTTAGAAGATAGAGGTTGGGGCCAGTGAGATGGCACAGAGGTAAAAGCATTTGCTGCCAAACCTGCCACCTGAGTGCCATCCCCAGCATCCATGTGAGGAAAGGAGAGCTCCTTTCCCACAAGTTGTCCTCAGACCTCACAAGTGCCATAGTCGCACACAAAATAAATACGTGTTTATATATTGATGCAGGGTCTCTCTTAGCTCTGGCTGACTTGGAGGTCCCAATGTAGACCAGGCTGGCTTCAAACTCACAGAGATCCTCATGCCTCTTCCTCCGAGTCCTACAATTAAAGATATGTGCCACCACGCTCAGCTTGTAGCTGTTTTATTTTAGTAAGAATATAGAGGTTGAGCTAGGAAGATGGTGTTTATGCACAGCCAAAATTTAACACCATTGTTTTTCCATTATTTTTGTACGCTGCAAGATTTCAAAATGCCCGGCCCAGCTATTCTTGACTTTATTTACACAGGTGCCGCTTTCACTGAGGGCCTGTCCAGCGGGCTAAGCACCTCTGTTGCTGTGTTCTGTCATGAACTGCCTCATGAACTAGGTAAGAGAAGCCTGTGGACTGCCTTTGCTGTGAGAATGAGCTGTGCTGCTCTCCGTGGCTCGGCTGTAGCGCACTGGAGCTGACCTCCTCCTGCTCTCAGTGCTCGGGTGCAGAGCGCTGGAGCTGACGTCTTCCTGCTCACAGTGGCTCGGCTGTCGAGCAGAGCTCTGGAGCTGACGTCCAGCTAACCTGAGCCTTCCCGCTGTCTGCTCATCTGACTGCCTTTCTTTCTCACTGGACACACATTTCTTTCCAGCCGGATTTTGGACCCTACGAGTACACCATGCCTGCGAGGGTTTGTTCAGTGGTACCTGGGCCCCTTCTTCCTTTACCAAGTCTCTTTCTGTGCTGGCACACTGGCAACATGAGTGGTTGTGTATGCTTGACTCATTCCAGCACTGGGGAGGTAAAGGCAGCAGGATCAGGAGTTCGAGGTCATCCTCAGCCATATGGTTTGAGGCCAGCCTGGGCTACATGACCCTGTCTCTCACCACCAGCACCACTACCCCCAAAAGAGAACTACAGCACATAGAGGAACACTTCTTAAGCTAAGAAAGTCAGCTTTTGTGGTAGGTAACTCTCGGTAGAGCACTTACCTAGAATGCGTGACAGCCTAGGTATTTAGTCCCAATACCTAAAAACAGGCTCTTGATTGATGGGTCAGTGGGTAAGAGCACTGTCTGTGCAAGCATGAGGACCTGAGCTCAGACCCAGCACACGGGTGTGTTTCTGTAACCTAGTGGAGCATGGAGACAGGAGGCTTACAGGGGCTCACTGACCGCCAACCTGGCTCAAGGTTCAGTGAGAGACTGCGTCCACGGAATAAAGTTGAAACTGATAGAGACAGGAAAGCTGACCCTCTCTTCTGACCTTGAGTCCCTATGCAGGTGCTCGAGCGCCTGCACGCACGCACGCACACACATACACACACACACACAAACACACAGACGATGTGATGTCTTAGAGCCGAAGGAGAGGAGTTGATAAGTTGTACTTGAGTTGTACTACAATTTGAGAACTTCCTCCCTTGTGTGGATTCCAGTTCGTGTCTGGGTATGTCTCATGGACGGGCATATGTTCACTCACAAACACTGACACTATTTTCACTTTTGTTCCTGCCGTGTCTCCAGCCGTTCAGAAGGCCTCCCATACCCAGCACGTGCTTATGTAAGCCTGTCTCCCCCTCATTCCCCTCTCTAAGTCCTTCCTGCCCTGTGAAGTTTCTTAGCCATTTCTGTCTCCAGGCGCTCTTCGGTGTTTCCTTTATCAGTTGCTGACCGTGTGAGTTCTACACTGCCCTCCTCTCTATTGCCAGTTGTTTTCTTATTGTTGTTTGTTTTAGTGTTTTTGAGATTGGGTCTCATGTAGCCCAAGTTAGCCTTAAGCTGGTGATAACTGGACTCCTGCTGCTCCTGCCTGTACCTCCAGGGTCAGTCCCCTTGAAGACAGGTACAAGAATACAGTAGTAGACTTGCTCGTCATCCCTGGCATAGAAGAAGCCTTCAGAAGATGTGGGATAAAATAATTGTTTAGGGGGGCTGGAGAGATGGCTCAGTGGTTAAGAGCGTTGCCTGCTCTTCCAAAGGTCCTGAGTTCAATTCCCAGCAACCACATGGTGGCTCACAACCATCTGTAATGGGGTCTGGTGCCCTCTTCTGGCCTGTAGGCATACACACAGAAAGAATATTGTATACATAATAAATAAATATTAAAAAAAAAATAATTGTTTAGTTTGTAGAACTGTTGAGGTGACTATACTCACTAATTCTGTTCTAGCCCTGGGTATTTTCTTTCTTTTTATTCCCCTGGAGAAAAATCAAATTTTTTTTGTAATCTGAGAAATCTCAGATGTGTGTTAAAATGATTTTCAATGACTTTGCCCTCATTTTTGTTTTCTGGTACAGGTGACTTTGCTGTTTTGCTCAAGGCCGGCATGACCGTCAAGCAGGCTGTGCTCTATAATGCCCTGTCAGCCATGCTGGCGTATCTTGGGATGGCAACAGGGATATTCATTGGGCACTATGCGGAAAATGTGTCTATGTGGGTATTTGCTCTCACCGCTGGCTTGTTCATGTACGTCGCTCTGGTTGACATGGTGAGTTTCCAGAAGTCAGAGGGCATTGACTAAGTAAAACAGGATTGTGTTCTGTAAAAATTATTGCAGGGTCTGGAGGGATGGCTGAGCTGCTATTCTTCCCAGAGGACTGGGGTTGGGTACCCACATCCTACAAGTCAGCTCCAGGGGATCTGACCCCCTCTTCTGGCCTCTGCAGGCAATGTACAAGCACAAACCCACATATACATAAATAAAAATAAATCTTTTTTTTTTAATTAAAAAATTTCATTGCAAAAATGGTGTTAGATTCCAGTGGTGCAGAGGGATCCTGGATCCCCAAACACACGAAAACTCATCCCCTTGTTTTAC